>NW_015971265.1:0-201160 GCF_000769745.1 Penicillium expansum
TGGGCCACTCGCTTGTGTGGGCCACTCGCATGTGAAATACGTTAACGTATTTCACTACCGAGCCGGCCACCCCCCAAACACATAGTAAATGCGATAAATTGCAACTTGATATCTCAACAACCACGTTTTTATTTGATTTTATTACCTATCGATAGCTATTGATAAGAATTTTAAATACTATATAGCAATCTTAAAAATATCGAAGAGGTGCATCATTACGGTTTTGAAAATTACAGTGCTCAAAGCCAGAAATATACATACTACAATCACAAAGTCACATATATTTCCCAAACTTGCTAGAGAAGCTAGAAGAATTAGTCTAAAGGGAAATCATTATATAAAAGACCCTTGTTGAGATATCAAGTTGTAATTTATCGCATTTACTATGTGTTTGGGGGGTGGCCGACTCGGTGGTGTGGCCGGCTCGGTAGTGAAATACGTTAGTTATCTAGACTCGCCCATACGATAGTGCCAGCCGGAAGATGCTGTCTAGAAATGAAGATTCCTCCATCGGGAACTATACGCTCCAATGGTATAGTAAAGGGAGGATGGACACGAAGGGCTTCCTGAACACACGCATCTAGGTATGGTAGGTAGTCCACTCACTTCCCTTTAACGTGGATAGGGGCGCGAGACATTCACCGTGAGGAGTTCGCTGCGCAGGGTTTCAAGGGTGCAAGAGGTGGCTAGAAAATTATACATGGTGGTTTTTGTGACCGTGCTGACAGAGTCGGAGCCGGCTAGGACGTTGGAGATTGTCCATGCAGTGACGAACTTGCATTGTTGGCCAGTATACTATATATTTCAGCTTCATGTGGAGGTCCTCGTCTATTGTCGTAAATACATTGGGAATGGCATCCCCGGTCTTGGTGTAGGGCCGGAGAGGAGCATAGAAATCACTCTCCATAGCAGAGAAGAGTATGAAGATTGGCTTCTATATAGATAGTCAATGAACCATGAAGATCTATCGAACATACCTTGACAAAACCCGTTCTCATAGGGTAGATGATTTGCCCCCGGATCACTGACCGACACCATATTTGGCCCCAATCTCACCACGTCACCATATTGCTGGTGGCCCTTCTGGTGAATCAAGTGTGCCTTCTTTGTTTTGACCTATGTCATTCGCATAAAGTTGCTGAGAGTGGCTAACAATGGCCCCAGAATGTGGCGTAGTTTGAACTAGATCAAGAAGAGGCATTGCCTCTTGTCATCATCCTGACCCGTGATGATGACTTCGCTAAGTCACTTAACACCTATAACTAGGTTATTGCGCATAATGGCTGTCTTATAGTCATGTGCAACACCGACAATCCCGAGTTCCCTAGTGACATGAGCGAAAGGATCGAGGTCCTCGCACCATTGATGCTCTCTAGGGTCTGCTCAACGTGATTCCCTTGCAGCTTATGGCCTATTGGCCTGCTGTAGCCGAGGGGCTGAATGTTGAGTTCCTAAGAAACTTGGCTAACTCTGTCTGTCGAGTAGAGGAATGGATCAACCTATGAAAATGGCTGTGAGAAATGACATATAGTACAAGAATACAATGGGATATATTGTGGTTTGCATGGGAGCTAGCATCACTTTCGTATCATCTACTGGCATTGAGGTTACATTTCAAGTGATACGGACCGTTATATTGACTCTCGCACTAGAATGCGCCTCAGATATACCAGCCTAATAGACACTTCAACTATGAAGTAAACCACCTAAGCCATTAGATCTCTCGAACTCTTCTATATGACAAAAGTAGTAGGAGTGTACTAGAATTCTAGTTGTAATGTCCTATTTCTAATTAGATTGATCTGGGTCGTCACACTATCTCGGCATCTTCTCGTCATCATATTGTTGCAAGCCCAATATGAAGCTACATTGATGATTTCAGTCTCATGATCTCTGGGTACTACTCCTCTGCATTCGTCTTGCTTGCAAGGGACCCTGGATGTTCAGTGCCACACGTAACACCTTCAAGGGCTTTGCCTCGATTAATCATTGATGCAATGAATTTTTCAAACATAAAGTTATGTGCTTCCTTCTCACAAACGGAAAAAATGATCATGATTGTTTTGTCGATCAATTGTTCGAAGGCTTTGTGGAGCAGGCATATCAATAATGATGACCTATGTGCCCGAGAAACAAACTGTAAAATACAACAAAGGAACCCAAAGATCACTGCTGGGTGGTTATATAGAGGTCCTGGAAAACAGAGAGCCGTGGCTGTCAAAAGAGCATAGTCCAACAACCACAGCTGGAAGCGATTTTTGCGCAGCCAACTCGTTGTGGAGGACAGCGTTGGCCAAACTGACCAGCATATCTCTTCGAGAATTATGCTCGATGAACTTTGTAAAAGTAATTCTTTTAGCGATGAATGGATCAACTCCACTGCCTCAGTACCAGAGCCCTTTCCTGTGATCGAAAGAATGTCCTGGAAGGTCTGTAGTGCGTCGTCTACTACAAAAGTGTCAAGGGCAGTAATGGCGCCCACTTCTTGCTTGGTTAGTGGATGTAATGAGACGGCCAGACAACGAAAGATCTTCATCATTTCCTTGCATTGAGACCTTCCGTGCACACGCTGAAGTATGCTGAAAAGCATAATGTTGTACATTGCATCTAGTTCAATCGGAAGTAGCTTGTCAAGGAACGCCGAATCACCGTCGACTATTCTCTGCTGGGATCGCCTATTATCGAGAAGGGAAATAGCCAATGCAACCCATAGAAAAGTCCCGTTGGCTCGTTCGGTCAGGATGTGACAGTATTCTTTTTCTCCTTGCTCTAGCAAGCAACTTTCTTTGACAATTGTTCGGATGTCTTCCTCGGTCCATTTGACTGTCTCGTCTTTATTTAGATCAATCATCAGGTCCGCTTGACGATGCAGATCAGATGGGCGGCTGAAGATCACGGTTTTCACACGGTTTTTCTCTTCTTGGCGATTTTCCCTGCATATTTTTCTCAACTGGCTCGTCAAATGGCTTCCTGAAGAGCTGTCGCATTGATCCAGGCCATCCAAAATGATATAAACCTGATGGTTCTGCGATCTTTTTCGTATAATCATCTCGAGACAGCCCCAAAGATCGGCAATGTAGGCGTCACTAAAAAGATCTTGCTCTATACCAGAGAACTTGTCTGAGAGTATGCTATAAAGATCCTCTGGATTCTCTGACTCCAGCAGTTGATTCAATAGGCCAAGAATAACTGACAGCTCTGTGGGACGCAGTATGTCTCCTGCATCACAAAAGTAATTCAGTGTCATATCCTTCTTTCCAAGTTGGCTAGCTAAGTATGTGGCAAGATGAGTCTTCCCCTTTCCAGGGCCCCCACAGATCCAGAGTAAGCCGGGAATGTTGGTTCCATCGCTATTCCAGGACATAAAGTTTGGAATATCCCCGAGCCATTTGCAAGTTTGAGGGTGCACATCTTTTTTTCGTGGACTAGGGCCGAGTTTCTTGACAAGAGCTCCCTTGATCTTTTCTTTCATCGTTATTTGCACTACCAAGGGTCAGTCCATATAAGATATGTGAAAAATAACATGGGACGTACCACCAAAGTTGAGGTTAACGTCACCATTGACCTGAGCCGATAGAGCCATCGTAGTGTTGTTGCGCACGATATGATACATCGGCGCTTGATCCGCATCCATGAAGAAAAAAAGCAATGTTTCGCTTCAGATGACTGCGCGAGGCCTGAAACTCCAAACGTTGGGTGAAGGGGGTATGATGATCTGTGAAGTTTCTTCAAGCCCTGAGAAGGTCAGAGGCATGTACTTTTCGCTTTGCGACGTTTGTAAATTGGCTAGGCTAAAACTGGGGGGAAAGGCACAAATTCTCGGCCAATGAAGTTAGATCAGATGCAGCACATATCACATGGGCGCTAAGAACTGTGCCGTGTTAGAAAATGTATCATCCTACGGTTACGCGCCCACGCAAGTTGCCTGATTACCTCGACTTGGACGTACGCTTGCTTGTGTATAAATGGTTTATTAGATGAACATAAGTTAGAACGAGCGCGAACTAATCACAGTCTTGTCAACAGAAAAACATATTTCCTTGTGGAGTAAAACCCTAGTAAGCCGATTTACTACAATGATATTACATGGATGATTCTATGGTTTAGTGACAGGGAGAAGAGATGTACCGTATAGAATCACAAAGGAGGACCAAGATAACATTCCAGTCTCCAAAGGAGAGAGTAGTTATGTGACAAAACTGCATAGAGATATGCTCAAGAATTCATGTATAACGCTGGGTGTGCAGCTGAGCCAGGAAAGAGATGTCAGCATGTTAATGTGCGCTTAATTGAGGAATCTCAATAGTGTTGTGATTTACCTGAAGCACCCTTCTGGCTTTACAGTTAGTCCTTGGGGTTTGCCCCCAGTTGTCCAAACACACTTAGCCGCCTCGGTGTTAACTTTCAACGACAGTAGGTCTAGACGGGGATAAGTTCTGCTAGCCTTAGGCAGAGTAGGAAAAATGAAGCTTTTTATACAACATAAGATCATACCTTCACTTTATAGGGATACCTACTAAATTACATATGCTAAGGACTAAGGCCAGCGGCAAACATACTGGAAGTTGCTTAGCGGTCTAGTGTCGCTGGATTTTAAGTGTCTGTAAATCTTAAACGGAAAGATAAGGTCTTGACTCTTGAGTGCCAGACATTACCGGGTACAGAAATTCTTAAAAAACAAGGTAGATCAAAACAAATAGCAACACGTATTTGATGGCATGGTCAAACAGGAGAGAGGCAAAAACGATACCAGAAACAGGATAGTTGACCTGTGAGCTAGCTGGGCCAGCCTCATTATCTCTAATCTCAAGATGACTGATGGTCTTCCACTCATCTTTGCCGACTGGTCCGTTGATCTGGAGCGCTTGTGGTCTCGTTAAGTTGCCAATAATCGTTCGAGTAGTTCCTCCATTACGAATCGATACGCCAATCTGATTCAAATCATCTGAGTCTAGAATAGGTGTACCGCCTTCTATTTATACATGATTAGTTTAACCCGATATCCTTCAAAATTGATTTATCTAACACTTACCACGCAGAGGTTGATCTTTCATCAGACTCGTAATCCTCAATCCCTGTCCATCACCAAGTAACTCCCTTACAGTCCGGCCAAGCTGGCTAATTTTGGCTGCGTTGGCGGCAATGATGCTTTGGCCATCACGCGTAAGTCCAACACCGGCAACTTGTACATGCAGGATGATGTTTGTCTTCACAGTGTTCATTCTTTCCACAATCTTGGCGAGATGTTCTTCATCTTGTGATCCGTTCGCGAGTTGATAGGCAATCTGGCGTGGAATAGACTTCTTCCCTGAATCTAGTCGTTCAAGAAGCGTGAGGAGCTCCTGTGACAGATTCTTCAATTTGTTCAACTCGGATGTCACGGCTTCTGTCTCAAGAAATCCTTCACTGTGAACAACCCGTATGACACTCTCGGTACGTTGTAACTCCTCATGGTGCTGTTTTAGCAAGCTGGATGAGTAGGCAATCCTGAGTCGACCTGTGATATTGATTGATGTTTCCAGTAAGGCTAAGACGTTGGCGGTGATAGAGAGAGGGTCCTTATATCATCATTAGCAAAGTCACGGGGTGAACACCCGCCAACTAACCATGATACTGATTGGAATGCTCGTCACGTCAATTCTAAAGAACGTCGTTGTAACTCGCAGCTACTTGTTGGAAATTATGAGGGACTTGTAAAGTAGCGCAACTGGAAATATGGGGGCATCGGTTTCCTACCGGCTACGCTCAACCAAACAACTAATTCATTGCCCAAGCGCTGAGAATCACACCTACCTACATGATTCACACTTTGAACGCTATCATCCTACCGCTAGGCGCTCACACAATTTGCCCGAATATTTAAATTTAGATGTATGCATAGGGAAGTCTAGTTGTTTCACTAAACTGAAATGGGGGATTGTGAACTGTTTTTCTTAATCGCCGCTGACTTCACTGGAACAAAGTACTTACACATTCAAGGATGTGCATTGCACATACATCTTAGAAAACCCATCGGTTATTCCTGTTGGTCCACTTTTATCCTGCTCAGACCTACCAAAAGCGCTGCTTAGGCGCTGTTCAGCCAACGATGGGCCACTAACAGCCAACCACGCTCAGAGCCAGACTTAGCTCCAAGTCACATGAAATTTTCAGGTCTTCCTACAGATAAGAATTCATTCCCAGATTTTTTAGGGCTTAGTGAACAAGTGAACAATAGGATGGGCGGATCCTTAAGATCATAGTCTATGTAGTACTCCGCATATGCGGCTATATGCACAGGATATCACGTAATTAGTATATGCCCGCCATGACTTACGGATTTTGCATCCTTTGTACTTTTTGTATGCGAATGCCATACAGAAGATATTTAATTACAAGACTTGTTAGGAGGGATCAACGTTGAGTAGGGTGCACCGACATAGGAAGATTGTAGGAAGCGCATCACTTCGGTAGTTGGTAGTGTATAGAATCCCTATATCTTCAAATTTCCACCCATCATCTCATTCTCAAACAACCACTCGTAGCTAACCCCTAATAGCCTTCGCAACAGTCTCCTTAATAACCCTAATCATCTCATCCGTATTCTTCGCATCAAACGGAACCATATGCTTAGAACCATGATCATAGAAAGCCGCCTTAGCGGGCTCACAAAGCTCAAATAACTTTACACCCTCAGGGAATAGCGCATCCGCCTTACCAACGATATTTGCCGTCGGAATGGTAATCGGGTAAATATCCGGCTGCGGCACGATGTGCTCCAGTCCGGAACTCTCCCATGGCGCCGCGCCGCAGATAAACACCGCTGCGCGGAATAGCGGCGGTTCAGCTGGTTGCGTCTTGTGTTGGTGAATTAGAAGTGAGGCTGCTAGTGCCGCGCCTTGTGAGAATCCTATCACCGCGTCGAATGGGCCTTCTTCTGTGATGAAACGCTTGGTATGATCGAAAGCTTCGAGGACGCTGGAACCCGGTGAGGAACCTCGAGTGTAGTGATTATAGAAGGGGCCGTCCACTATGCCTTCAAGTTCTGAGTTGGAGTTGGATTTAGTAGATGATTCATGTGGTTAGTAGCGGCGTGTCGGGAGTAAAACTTACCCTCTTCGACTTTGGCGTTTATCTTTCCGTTCATGAATGTGAAGCGGTGCCCGCTTTTCTCTAGTATCTGGCGGAGGCCTCCAATTTGGATTTCAAAGATCTGTGGCTGGTTAGTATTGTCTATGTTGAAGTGAAGATATGCATACTTCGCCATTTGTGCCGCCGCCGTGTAAGCAAAGAAATCGCATTTTGGTGCTTCTGGATAATGTGTCTTAATGCTTCCAATGTTGAAGCGTAGATTTTTCAAGCAAGAGATTATAGCGAAACAGCTTAGAATTTGGTGTTACAGCCTGATTCCCGCGGAGAAGAAAAAAGAGAGTCTACAGGACAGGTGGCCAGGAGAATAAAGTCGAGAGAGACACAAGGGGACAAGGGGGGTCAACCTGCGGGGTGACTTGCAGGACTAGCTTGGCGATGAATTTCCAATTGGCATTGTCTGATGTGAGATGTACAAAAGATCGACAAAAGATGCAAAGGTCTATTGTTTCCTTGTCACTTACTCCGTACTAGTAGCAGGTTTAATAGTATTCAGGCTGGTCCAGTACGGACTACCTAGTTTGTATATATCCCCCAGTACCTACTATATGCCTATACTCCGTACTCCGTACCTATAGATACTCTGTGCCGAAATCCCTGTCATGTGGACCAATAGGAAATCTTGATAAGACTAGAGAGATCTTGAAAAAAACTCCTTTACATCTCTCACCACATGCAAAAACAGAAATGGTGTTATTTCTTGGCCGTTAACCTCTCATGGCTACTTATCTCCCGCCCCTGAGCTAAACCTGATTTCAACTTCCACAACCCCCCCCCCCCCCCCCCCCCCCCCCCCCCNNCCCCCCCCCCAATATTCTTCAATTCGAGATGGATCTCCGTGATATTATAGCCACTCGTGGCTTCGCGACCTACAGCTTGCGTCATCCTCGGGAGGCATTGTCGAGCTTTGGCCCGACCCTGAATGAAGCCACCTTCGGCTATTTAGGGACCTCGTTCCAACCAGAGCGCGACATTCGCAGCCTGGATGGCAAGGTTGTCCTTGTGACAGGAGGTATATACATGTCTCTTCTTTCTGTCTATCTACAGCTTCCAGAAGACTAACACTGCAATTAATTAATCTAGGCAATGCCGGCCTAGGAAAAGAGACTATCCTCCAACTCGCCAAGCATCGCCCGTCGCGCATCTACATGGCCGCCCGTACCGAGAGCAAAGCGCGCGAAGCTATTGAATCGCTACAAAGCCAGCTCTCCTCCCCTGCCGATATCCGCTTCCTCGCACTTGATCTATCTTCCTTTAAATCTATCCGCGCCGCCGCAGACAAATTCCAGTCCGATAGTGACCGCTTAGACATCCTCATCCTAAATGCGGGCACAATGGGTAACCCGCCCACCACGACGGAGGAGGGCTTCGAGGTCCAGCTTGGCACAAACCATATCGGTCACTTCCTGTTAACAAAATTACTTCTGCCTACCTTACAGAAGACCATTGAGCTCCAGCGCGTCAAGGAGGAGGTGCCCGATGTCCGCGTCGTGACTGTCGCTTCGGCGGCTCACGCTGTTGGCCCCTCCACCTTTGAGGAAATTACATCTACCCCTGGTTTGCTGGCTGCTAGTACATGGACTCGATACGGCGCTTCCAAGTCAGCTAATATTCTCTTTGCATCCGAGCTAGCCCGCCGGCATCCTGAGATCTTGTCTGTTGCTGTGCACCCCGGTGCGGTTGACAGCGGGCTCTATGGACATACGAAAAGTCTCAACTCGGTGATGCATTACGGTATCGCTCTTGCTGGCTCCACGTTCTTCCGGAGTGTCGCTAGTGGAGCCTTGAATTCTCTTTGGGCGGCTGGAACTCAAAGGGAAAATCTTATTAATGGAGCTTACTACACTCCCATTGGGTACCGCAGTGGTGGCACTGCGCCTGTACAGAATGCGCAATTGGCTCACAGGCTCTGGGATTGGACCGAGACTCAGGTTTCGAAGCGAAAATGAGGCATGTATGAATTTATGAAATGACTGGAAATTTTATCGGCGATTCAGCTTTCTGCCATTGAGAATCCCACATTGATTGCAATGCGCGTCGCCATTTCCCCCGCCTGTAAGAATCCGGGAGCATGGAGGCAAATGGCATCATGATGATTTCGACGCCAGTCATGCTGCTCCAGTCCCTGGACAAGTGCCCGCGTAGCTTGTTCATTTCAAAGATTACCCCAGGATCAAACAAGATATCCCTTGACCGGAGATTCAACCCCCAATCCCGTGTGTCTTTCCAGACATTATCACCAGCATGGGCCACATCGTCGTGACCGGCGGCTCCGGCAAAGCAGGCCAATTCGTCATCAGCGAGCTTCTCAATGCCGGACACAAAATCCTGAACCTGGACCTAATGGCAATGGAGCACCCAGACGTACACACTCTGAAAACTGACCTCGCCGACAGCGGCCAGGTCTTCAACGCCCTGTCCGGCCAATGGACGCTCCGCGAGCCATTCCCGGAAGGCCTCCCGCCACGCCCAGACGCCGTAATCCACCTTGCAGGCTACGCGCGCAACATGCTCGTACCAGACAACGAGACCTTCCGCTCGAACACGCAGGGCACTTACAACATCATCGAAGCAGGGTGCAAGCTAGGGATCCGCAAGATCATCATCGCCAGCAGCGTAACAGTGTACGGGGTAGCTTTCGCGCAGGGCGATACCGACTTCCCCTCATTCCCAATACACGAGGACCTGGATGTCAACCCAACGGATACGTACGCGATCGCGAAGCTATGTGGCGAGCGCACCGCGCGGGGTTTTGCGGCGCGCTTCGGGGTGGATATCTACATCCTGCGCATTGGGCGCGTGATCGAACCCGATGAGTACAACAAAGATATCTTCTACAGCTATGTTCATGAACCGGCCATGTGGAAGGTGCATGGATGGTCGTACATTGATGTGCGGGATCTGGGCGGGATGTGTGAAGCGGCCTTGCGGACTGATGGGCTTGGGTTTCAAGTCTTCAATGCTACTAATGATCACATTACCAATCTTAGTCCTACGAAGGACTTTTTGAAGTCGCAGTTCCCGGATATACCTATCACGCGCGAGATGGAGGAGTTTGAGGCGCCGTTTTCTAATGCGAAGATAAAGAAGCTTCTTGGGTTTCAAGAGAAGCATCCATGGCACAAGTATTTTAGTAATTGGGAGAAGAAGCAGATTGAGATAGAGGAGAACGCGAGGGCTAGTGGTTAGTGGTTACTGGTTAAGATGGAATGAAACTGTGTCCACTTTATGGCTTTGGGTATATGCCTAGGTTGTTTGGCATTGCTGCCATAAGGATATTGTAGCATATGAATCCATTTTCAACACAAATGCAATATTACAATGTTGGTGGTTGAAATATATAGGTTATAGTTAAGTATATCTCTACTCTCGATCTCTCTCCCGTCATACTCCGTCCAGGCCCGATTAGGGTTTAGCCGAGCATCAAATATCCCACAATCGAACAACCCTGGGACTCACGAATAACCAAAATCACCAAGAAGAACAACAGTTAGACTATATTACAATAGAATCAATTTATAAAACATATGAGAATGTAGACGTTGAAACAAAAACAGCCCGTTAGCCCAAATCGGCGCATTAGCGAATATTCTGGTCAAACTCCCCACACAAAACTCTTGGGGATGCATCATCATTCCACCCACTTCCACTTCACGTTCCCTCTTACCATCTCCCCCTCAACCCTTTTTTAACGGTACGCAAAAGAGATTAAATTGTTGAATTAATTGAACAATTTTCTTGAAATCCCTTGAAATCCCTTGAAATTCACACTTGAATTTATCAGCTAATCCCGCGCCAGGCGATCACCCCTCCAGACTTCATCATGGATCAGGCAAAGTTGGCTAGAATGCAGGCGAGCGTTCGCATCGGTACGTTTTTGTCTCTGTTCAAGGATTTTGGAGCTTGAGATATGATCTGGGTCATGACGTGGAGCTGCGATTCTGTGGAATTGGTAGCCCTGGAGCTTGGTCATATCCCAATTCTTCTGCCCAGATCCAATGCAATTTACTTGCATGTCTTGGTGAACTTGTGTAAATTTGATGGCTAACCTGAATCTTCTTGACAGGGTATGTATCTTCTGTCCAGAAATGTTTTCCTCCCGACCTATCGACTCCCTATGGAGCAAACGAATTTTCGAATTGCAATACCCGGATTCGACACAGCCGATAGTCAGACTGCGGATTCTCGATTCTGGAATCCATGCGACGGCGCTATATCTCAAAATATCGAACCGAATCTAGATATCGCATGGCTCGGAGATTACAGTCTGACTTTCGGTCTTGTCATCATAAATCCTCGCATTCCTTCGATCTTTTCGGATGCCCCCCCCCCATTTATTCACCCCCACCACCCATATTCACCCACTCATCCACACCGAGCCAACCGTATTTTTCAACCGTTAAATGTCCAACCAACTAACAAATTTACAGTGGCAAGGGTACCCCCCGCCGCAAGGTCAAGAAGGTCGTCCGCAACTCCGGCGCCGATGACAAGAAGCTCCAGGCCGCCCTCAAGAAGCTGAACGTCCAGCCTATCCAGGGCATCGAGGAGGTCAACATGTTCAAGGAGGACGGCAACGTCATCCACTTCGCCAACCCCCGTGGTGAGTAGAAACCACCCCGAAACCAACCTTGATCTTTTCAACACGCAAACCGAACAAAAAGAGGGAAAGAGAGAAGAGAGCAAACAAAGACTAATCATTTTGTCGCAATAGTCCACGGTGCCGTTCCCTCCAACACCTTCGCCCTGTACGGCAACGGTGAGGAGAAGGAGCTCACCGAGCTCGTCCCCAACATCCTCAACCAGCTCGGCCCCGACTCCCTCGCTTCCCTGCGTAAGCTCGCCGAGAGCTACCAGAACATGCAGAAGCAGCAGGGCGATAAGAAGGACGACGACGAGGAGGATGATATCCCCGACCTCGTCGAGGGCGAGAACTTCGAGACTAAGGAATAAATACGCCTAGATGCGAACTAAATCGAGTCTAAAAACTTTCGTCTATGATCAATGAAATATAAGCTCCGTTTTGAGAGTTGTTTTTTGTTGAGTCTATTTCTCTTTTTCTTCTGGCTGTTTCGTCTCTTCCTTGCGGGGAGGCTTGATGCGCGGGTTTATAATGTGCCAGGGTTATTGATGCACCTGGTGATGGGAAGACGGGATCTTACTTCTGACAGCTCGGTGGTTTTATCTGAAGAGTCATTGAAGCAGAACTATGAGGAATTGTACTTGTTACTGTTCAACGGTATATCAATTTTGTGCGCGGTCCTTCAACAGAACAGTTCATTATGTCTGCATCAGATGCAGCTATCGTACACATTATCCATCGACCAAAGCCCGAGCCATTTTACCACAAAGCCATTGACCATTCCTTGCGCGACACGCGCAGTACTGTTGAGGATTGACCGCCCAAGCTGCGTAGCGATTCGGTAGGTTGATCGCGGCAAGACTTCACACAATTGTGGGAAAAATCCATGATGTAGTGAATAATAAGAGACGAAAAGGTATTCTATTTCAATGGTGCTTGATGTTTTTCATGTCGCCTCAACTATCCTCCTTCAGTCCGCACATATCCGTTCTCAGGAAATAATCAAACGTATGCCAGAACCTCCAATAAAGGCCAGACTTTTCCGAATCGAATGTACCGTCCTCGCGGAGCAGCGGGCCCTCGCCCACAATGTCACCTGTGAACCAGCTCAGAATAGGGATAGAACGGAGGATGCGCTCAGTCATGGTTGGCTGTGGGGGGAGTGCCTCGAGCATGGGGCGCAGCTTAGTGCGGCGGACGGTAGGAATATGCGTCATGAATTCGTTGTCGTGGTTGGGTTCGGCCTGAGTGGGAGCTCGGCGTTGGTGGACTGAGGTGCGATCGTTATTGGACGAAGCTCCGGTCGTCCATGTTGACGAAGAAGTTGTTGTGTTGAAACTGCCTTGCTGGAACGAGGGTGTGGCAGTGGCAGTTGCAGATGTCGCAGTGGATGTAATCGTATCCTCAGAGGTACCAGCAACCGTCGAGGAGTCGACTGAGTGCCCTTCGTCCTCTGGCATATCCGGCACACTGGAAAGGTTGTTCATAGCAAAGGATCTAGGCAATGTCATGCGGTCCTGGTCTTTGCTGGAGTTGGAGAGGAAGGCGGTCGAGTGCGAGGTAGTCAAGGTGCGCGGTGCTTTATTGCGGATCCGACTGCTTGCAGCAGAGTCTGCAGGGATGGGGGCGTCTTCGGCTGGGCCGTGGCCACTGTACAGTTCACAGAAGACCAAGTGTCCATCGATTTCCTGTGGCGAGTAGAAGCACGCGCGGTCTGCGGACTGGGTCGAGTCGTAGGTGACCTTGATCCAGTGATAACCACCGGCATAGCGCTTCGACTTGCGATTCGCATCAGCCGACAGGTTTCGGATGACGACGTCGCCTCCGCTCAATAACTGTGTGTAGTGGTTCGCTGAATTCGGGTCGTTGCGAGGGTAGTCTTCGCAGATCATGCCCTGGGAGATGCGCTCGTATTTGTCGATCACCTTCCACTCGTTGTCCTTGTTTTTGTATCCATAGAGTATGCATTCGGTGGCAACCTTCTCTGTTTGCTTCCGTTGGTTGTCAAGACTGGATGACGATGATGACTTGGGCAAGCCGTGTGTTTTCTCCTCGTCCTGCTGTTGCTGTGAGAATAACCGACCGAACTCAGCGACATTGGGGTTCTCGCGCTTTGCTGGTGTTCCAGTCCGGGTTCGTGAGCGGGCATTATCGTATCGAGCATTTCTTCTCTTGCCGAAGGGTCCTGATTCTTCAGGTGGCCGTCGAGGGTTGCGAGATTCACTGGGGAAAATGGGTCAGATTTGATAGGGGAGGAGTTACAATCTCATCGGACGTACTCTTTGTAAACATAACCCCAAGGGAGAAGGTTGCCATCCTGATCTCTGGCGCGTTCCTCCGGTGGGACGGAGTGGTACTCCATGACGGCAGATGGGATGCAGTCAAGAGATTGGGTGAATGTGGAATGAAGATATGTGAAGAAGTGAAAGCTCAAAAAGGGAAGTTCTGCGAGATGAATGCACAAAAGGGTAAATTTGTCCGCTGGGCATCGAGGCAGCCAAAACTTTTGGTAAACACTGGTTCGCCGGGATACGGTCACGTGGGGCCATATCTACAAGAAAACCCACCCATGATTTCTTCTGATTTATTTTAGTTCATCTAATGATCGATTGAGCAATCGAATGGGATTTCTTACGGTTCAATTCTAACCTCAATCTTAGGATCTCCATCTAATATGGGAATTGGTATCATAGACTATGCTAAATTGCTAGATCAATCTTGATACAAGAATGATATATGTCCAGTATCACCTGCCAACCCACCAGGTCAATCCCTTTGTGAGGGATGCATTCCACAAAAGCGATTGAGACTGAGGCGATATAGATGGTCATATCTATATGTTTGCACAAAAGGAATGCTAATAATTCATGAAAGACATCATATCATAATTCGAAACTCCAAAAAAATATTAGTATCTAATTACATGATTCGAAAATTCTCATATATATGCCATATTCCATCACATTGCCGCCTCGGCAGCGACACTGAATGCATGCACACTTCCTCGTGGCTGGAAAGTCGAGGAGTTCTGAGGACTCTTGCTGTCACTCGTCACTAGTTCATCGTCGGATGTATTACCCCAGCCACCACCTCCAGGTCTAAATCAAAATAATCGTTAGCATATATCTTCAGATAAACGAAGAAAAAGTTGGAACACTCACGTATGAATCAGAATCCGCTCCCCAGGTTGGACCACGAGCTCCATCTTGCCACCAATATTGATAGTTCTCTCTGTTCCGTCGAGCTCTTTCTTCACGTAAAGATTCAAGCCTGCTTGTCCAGACTCACCTCCTGCCAAGCCATACGGACGGTAGACGCGCCGTTCACTGAGCATAGACACCGAAAGAGGCATACGGAACTCCAGCTCACGAATAACACCATCTCCACCGCGGAAGCGACCAACGCCACCAGACCCATCTCGGATACAGAACCTGCGGAGGATGACTGGGTACCGCAGCTCGTAAACCTCTGCATCTGTGATGCGTGTATTCGTCATGTGGACATGCACACCCGATGTGCCGTTCCAGGATGGTCCAGCACCTGAGCCGCCGCAGATTGTTTCGCCAACGCCAAATCCAGGCACCTCAATACCTGTCTTGGGGTCAACACCACCCATACCAAATGAGATGATGTTGCAGCAGCCTTGGGAGGCAGCACAGGCATTGAAAGCGCCCAGAACGACATCTGTAATACGCTGAGAGGTGATGGGATTACCGGCGCAGACGGCGGCATGGCCAGATGGATTGAGAAGTGTGCCAGAGGGGATGATCACATTGACCGGTGCAAGGCAGCCCTGGTTGAGGGGAATGTCAACATCAATCAGCGCCCGCAGACTGTAGATAATGGCAGAGTGGGCAATGGCTTTGGGGGCGTTAAGGCAATTGAATGTTTCCCGACCTGTGCCTGTAAAGTCGAAGTCCGCAGACCCAGTATCAGAATCAATGCGGATTTCTAGCTTGATCTCGGTGCCGTCGTCCATGAAGTCAGAGAACCGGAGAGGAACTCCCTTGTTCTTGTGACCGATGGACTTGAGCAGTTCACGGACGGCGACCTCTGCGTTGCGCTTGATTGCGTCCATGTAGAAGTGGACTACTTCCAGTGTGTTCTCAATCACCAGACCTTCCAGGAGCTGTGCACCCTTGTGGTTTGCTGCAATGGCAGCCTTCAGGTCTGAGACGTTGTCGTTATATGTGCGGGTGCTGCTGCAACCAGGGTATGAAGCGGGCTCATCATATAGGAACTTTCGGACTATCTCCTCGTCAAAGCGGCCTTCTGATACAACTTTGAAGCCCATTGTCATGGCACCTTCCTCGTACAGCATTTTACTGTTTGAGGGCATGGATCCTGGGGCGATGCCGCCAATTTCAGCTGGTTTTGGTTAGCATGATACGACAAATACTCATGGGAAAGGGGAAGAGCTTCATGCTTACCATGGTGACCACGAGAGGCAACATAGAAGATAATGTTTTTGCCTTCACCATCCCAGACTGGAGTGACAATAGTAATATCGGGAAGATGTGTTCCGCCGGCAAGAGGATGGTTGGTGAGAATGTGATCGCCAGGCTTCAAATTGCCTCCGAATTTCTCGTGCTGATACCGAACAGCGTACTCCATACCTGAAGAAGACATTAGCATGGCAAACAAACAACCGTCCCAAAATAGGCTCGACTTACTTCCTAGATGCACTGGCACATTTGGTGCATTTGCAACCAATTTTCCATCAGGAGAGAACACGGCGCAGGAGAAGTCTAGTCGCTCTTTGATGTTTGTTGACACGGAGGTTTTTTGGAACATCCGACTCATCTGATCGGCAACAGACATGAAGCGATGACCAAAGATCGACAATCTGATGGGATCCACGACTGTGGCATCGGCAGTCTGCTTCTTCGAAGACTGAACATCCAAAATCACATGTCGGGACAAAATTGTAGCAGTGGCATTTGGCTCAACAACAATAGTTTGAGTTTTGTCAATGATCATCGCAGGACCCTCGAGGACATATCCTGGCTGCATGTTATCCAGGAAGAAGACCGGCGTAGTAACTTCACCGACGCCGGCAAAGTAGACAGAAGATGAATCATCCTGCTTCTCTGAGCCCACAGGCTTTTTAGTGACTGATTTGAGTTCTTGTTGAGGTGCCTCTGGCGCAATAGAAGTTGCCTTTCCAACACCTCGGACTCGGATGTCTTCGACAAGAATGTTGCGCCCGGGGAATGTGAATGAAAACTCGCGCTCGTGCTCTTTCACAAACTCAGCAATAAAGTCTCCGTGTTCAGGTTCGAGCACCATCAGCAAGTTGTCGGTACCCTGGTATCGCAGATTGAGGTAGATTTCATGTTCAATCTGAGTCTCATCAATGCCGTCCGTGGTCAACGCAGTAGTGACCTTAGCCTTTAATGCAGCGATACGCTCAGTGACGCTTTGCATGGCTGTCTGGTCCAGCACTCCTGATGCTGGCTCCTGGGCCTCGTGAACAACATCCGCAAGAGCCATGCCGTAGGCAGAGAGAATAGATGAGAATCGATGGATGATAACAGTTCCAATAGATAACGAAGAGGCAATGGCGCAAGCATGCTGTCCTCCGGCACCACCAAAGCAGGCCAGGTTATGCGCGGAAGTATCGTACCCACGAGCCTCTGTGAGGGCTCGAATGGGCTTTGCCATAGACTCGTTGGCTACTTGGATGAAACCTAGCGCGATCTCTTCTGGAGACTTATTTTGGCCGGTCTCAGCATTGATCTGAGCTGCGAGCTCCGTGAACTTCTTCCGAGTGATTTCGACATCGAGGGCTTCGTTCTCGTTCGGGCCGAAGATCTTAGGGAAGTATGCTGGAAGAAGGCGACCAAGGAAAAGGTTGGCATCAGTCACAGTCAAGGGGCCTCCCTTGCGGTAACATGCTGGTCCTGGATGAGCACTTGCAGACTCGGGACCAACGGCAAACAATCCATGTCGCCAGAAGAGAATACTACCACCACCTGCAGCTACCGTGTTGATGTCCAACTGGGGTGCCATCACTGTCACGCCAGAGATAGTGTTCTCGAAGGTGTGTTCCAATTTTCCATCATATCTGGAGACGTCCGTGCTAGTACCGCCCATATCGAACCTAGAAAGTCAGTCGATGGCACTTGATAAAGTACGGTAAATTAACTCACCCAATGACAGGCTTCCTATCTGTCTCATCGAAAGAAGTTCCCGCGTAGCCTACAACGCCGCCTGCTGGGCCAGACAAGATGGCACGAAGACCAGTGAATCTATAGGAATTAGCAAGTCTTTTTTCTGCATTCCGCGTAATTGTCCACATACTTTTCAAAATTAGCTAAACCTCCATCACTCTGCATAAACTCACAGCGTGTATCAGCAGAGGTGAGTCCGTCCTTGAATCCTGAGCGGAAACCTTGAATATAACGTTGAATGACTGGTGTCAAGTATGCATCTGCAGTAGCCGAAGCACCACGAGATGTCATCTTAATCATGGGCAGCAGCTGGCTGGAAAGGGAGATCTGGGTGAATCCCATTTCCTTTGCGATCTTCTCAATTGCAAGTTCATGGTCTTGGAATGTGTATGAGTGAACCAAACAGATTGCAATAGAGCGGTAGCCCTTCTCGTATAGCTGTTGAAGGTTCTGTCTTGTGCTTTCCTCGTTAAGGGGCTCCAAGATTCGAACCACTTCTCCACTAACGCCCTTTTTCAAACTGGCATCTGACTCCAAGGACTTTTGCAGACTCTCTTTGTCTGGAGTGGGATTCTGCTGATAGTCCTCAATTGTGACACGCTCATCAATCTCGACAACATCCTCGTACAAGACATCAGGACGTTGGATGTTGAGAGCAAACAGCTTTGGCCGAGACTGGGTTCCAATAAGCAAGGCATCTTTGAACCCTTTTGTGATCAAGAGCGCATGACGTTCTCCCTTGCGCTCGAGCAATGCGTTGGTTGCGACTGTTGTGCCCATGCGGATACTGACATTTGAGAAGTCGGCAGTTGTGAGTTTCTGATTGCGGGGGAAGCTTTTGCCCGTTGCTTGCTCAAGAATACGCCGAATACCCTCAATCGGAGCATCGGCGTAGTTGGCTGGATCTTGCGAAAGCAGTTTAACGACGATTTCCTCATCGCGACCATCAACAATGCCTAGACAGTCGGTAAAAGTACCACCGCGATCTGGAAGGCGTATTAGCTACTTGCTATATCGCATGAATTGTGAGATTAAATTGCAAGTGACTCACCGATGGCGATCTTGATGCTTGGAGCATCCAATTTAGTAGACATGATGTGTGATATGTTCAGTTGTCCTGAGAACGCAGGGACCAAGGCTTCCTTTTATGGATCTCCATTGAAACTAATCAGCAGGTCGAAGCGAAGTGAATTGTTCTGGCACAATCTAATGATATCGGTTGGTGAATGCCGAGACAGAGCGGGGAGCGAAACGCGGAGATGGAACCGCTTATCAGTCGCTCCGACCTTCCTGTCACACCCAAACCCTAATTCACCGTACTTTTTATGATAACCATCCGATTAACTCTCTTTCATGTTCATTTACGTTCGATTGAAGTATAAAGCCATCCCAAATGACTATCTCCTTCGTTTTCGATGTGTGCATGTCCCTTTTTACCTGATATAGTTATACGATTATTTACTTCAATACTATGGCAGACGAAAAACAAGTCGCCTCTCCTGAGCCTCATCTTGCACTTGACCAAGAAAAGGCTCAAGCAGGAGAAATCCTTGAAGCCCAAAACCGAACCGACGGCAAAGATGTTGCAGCACAATTCCTCGCTCGCCTTGATCCGGCCATCACAGTGGAACCTGTCACCGAGACCGAAGCGCGCCGTGTGCTATGGAAAATCGATCTCATCATCATTCCCTTGATCATGGTGACAGTGGTTCTGGCCGCTATTGATAAAGTCATCATCTCAAATGCGGCTATTTACGGCATGAAGAAAGACACCCACTTGACTGGCGATCAGTACTCTTGGGTAGGCTCAATCTTCTACTTTGGATACCTCGCCTTTGAGTACCCAGCGGCGTTGCTCATTCAGCGGCTTCCTGTGGCCAAGCTATATGTGGGCATGGTCTTGGGGTGGGCAATCTTACTGCTGTGTACTGCGGCAACGCAAAACTTTGCGGGCCTGGCTACGGTGCGATTCTTGATGGGCATGACCGAAGCCGCCGTGTTCCCAATCTCGAGCATCTTGACGGTCATGTGGTGGAAGACAAGCGAGCAGCCACTTCGTGTCGCGTTCTGGTTTAATCAGCTCTCCTCTGTTTTCTCGGGTGTGGTCAGCTACGGTATCGGCCAAACAAACACGGCGTTAGCCCCCTGGAGATTGCTCTTCATTGTGCTCGGTGCATTCTCCCTTCTCTGGGCCGGAGTGTTATACATATTCTTGCCCGACTCCCCCGTGCAATGCTGGTATTTCTCGGATCGCGAGAAATTCGTGTGCCTCGAGCGCGTCAAAGACAACAATACCGGCATGGAAGACAAAACAATCAAGTGGTACCAAGTGCGCGAGTGCCTACTCGACCCCAAGACTTGGCTTCTGGCGCTGTTTTCACTGGCCCAGAACATCCCCAATGGCGGTCTAGTGACCTTTTCGGCTATTATCGTGACCGGTCTGGGGTATCGCCCGTTGATCACTACCGTCCTGGGTATCCCCACTGGTGTGCTTGCAACGGTATGGCAGATCCTGCTGGGCTTTATTGCTGCTAGCGTGCCCAACTCCCGTTGCAACATTATCGCCATAGCCAACCTGGTCCCCATGATCTGCGCTATCCTGATGTGGAAGCTGCCACGTGAGAACCAGCATGGTTTGCTAGCAGCATACTATGTCTTCTACACTTATTGGGCGCCATACGTGCTTTCGACTTCGCTTCCAATGGCCAACACCAGCGGCCATAGCAAAAAGTTGACCATGAACGCCATCTTCTTCTTGGCGTATTGTATTGGAAACATCATTGGTCCCCAGTGTTTCCGTTCCGACGATGCACCGTCGTATTCGCGAGGATATGAGGGTCTTCTGGGCTGTCTTGTTGTGGCTATAGTCGCCATTATCTCATATGGAGTTCTTTGCCGATGGGAAAACAACCGCCGTGATAAGGAAGCCCAGTCAAATGTGGAGACATCGGAAGTTGTTGCATTTTCTGATCTAACCGATAAAGAAAAACGGTCTTTCCGGTACACTTATTAGGCTGAATTATGTGGAGATGTGGGTTGGTGTTGATAAGGATATAGATAATAGTGACAAATGAGAAGAAGTTCAATTGGATATGTTATCTTCAGCGCAGTTGTTAAGTCTTTGAGTACATGTAACTTAATCGTCTCAAAGACATGAAAACAAGAAAGATTAAGCGCCTGGGCAATTTGTCAGTTAGGGAAATGTTGGGGTAAAATAAATGCAGGTCGAAACGAGCACTATCCACTCGGAGAATCTCCGAGTGGGCCGGGTTGGGAGCTCTTTATCGGAAGGTCAGAACGAAGCAATAGATCTCTTCCCCGCACACGAGAATATCTTCATGATGCATATGATTGTGCGCGAGGAAGCTGGTAGCGAGATCATATTCTCTGAAGGAAGGCAGGACGGAGCAAAATGCCTCAATAAATATGGCGGCGCCACCCTCAAAGTTTGAGAGGTTAAACCAAGTCGCGAAAGCAACTCAACTCACACGATGAACAAAGACACGCGAATCCTTATCGTTGGCGCCGGCTGCTTTGGCACTTCGACCGCATACCACCTTTCACAGCGCGGTTACACTTCCATCCGCGTGCTGGACCCATACGCACCTCCCTCCTGCGAAGCAGCCTCCACCGATATCAGCAAGGTTATCCGCAGCGATTATAACGAACCGCTATATGCACGTCTTGGAATTGAGTCTATTGAAGCGTGGCGGTCTTGGCCCCTGTTTCGTGGGCTCTACCATGTCCCTGGGTGGATTCTCAGCGCGGCAAACCTGTCCCGACCATTTGTCGAGGGTTCGATTGAGACGTGTAAGAGGCTTGGAGTACAAGGTCTTGAGAAGCTTACGCCAGACCAGATCCGTTCTCGCTTCTCTGTTGTCACGGGCAAGTTGGATGGGTGGAATATCAATGTGTGGAACCCAACGGCCGGGTGGGCTGCTGCTGGTACAGCTATCGAGCGGATGGCAGGCGCTGCTCAAAAGAATGGGGTGAAATATATTTCGGGGGAGACACAGGGGAATGTGCAAGAGTTGATACTGGATGATATCACGGGCGAGTGCAAGGGAGTCGTCACAGCGGATGGCACGAGACACGAGGCGGATGTGGTCATCCTGGCCGCGGGAGCTTGGACGCCTTCACTGCTCGACGTGAAGGGTCAGTTAACTGCCAAGGGCCACAGTGTCGCTCATATCCAACTCACCCCTTCCGAAACGAAACACTATGCCTCAATGCCCATTATGGACAACCTCGAGCTAGGCTACTTCTTCCCACCCCAGAATGATGGGATCTTCAAGATGGCTCACAGTCAATTCATCACCAACGTGCAAACCACCAAGTCTGGTATCACCACTTCTGTCCCACACACGTTCGTTCAGGCACCCGCCGATGGCCTCCCTCTTGAGATTGAAGCCCAGATGCGCCGGAACTTGCGGCGCGTACTGCCTGAGCTTGCAGACAGACCCTTCTGCTATACACGTCTTTGCTGGGATGCTGATACAGCTGATCGGCATTTCCTTGTCACTCCTCATCCTACTCACAAAAGTCTCTTCCTGGCAACTGGCGGCTCAGCGCATGGGTTTAAGTTCCTTCCCGTCGTTGGAAAATATGTCGCGGATCTGCTTGAGGGGACTCTTGACCCGGAGATTGTGCGTCAATGGCAATGGAGGGCGGGGCAAAAGAGTACTGCGAAGAACCTAGCGCACTTGGATCCAGAAATGGAGTTGAGCGACCTTACGGGGTGGAAGGGGAGACAGATACGTGAAAGAAGCCATGCTTCTAAACTATAATTTGTCCAGATAAGGGGTGCGAGGTAGAATGAAGTTGAACAATAAACATACAGTTTGAATGCTGGCTATACAAATTGATATCATCTCCGTCATTGCCCGTTCAGAAGGTCAGGTCAAGCTGAGCTTCCACCCACCCAGCATGACCATGGCATGCTCCCACGAGAACCGGGTTTCTTGCAAGGGATCTTTCTGCCGCTGTGCATTAAGCTTTTTCTGGAGTCCTCTTTCGTCTTGCATCGACAGATCTCGCTGGCGCCAGACCATTTCGACAACTTCAATCGCAGGGGTAATGTTCTGAGGAACAGAGAGATGTTAGTCAACTAACAGGGAAGGAGATAGAAGAATATACATACCCCAAATCGGCGAATACCTTCCAGCTCTTTAAATAACTGCAATACAGTGACCCTCTCCTCTTCCCTGCGAGCACAACACCCTGCCAAGAAGAGAGGCCACAGAGGCGTAACTGCAGTACGCATCATATTTACCTTCTTTTCCAATATCAAGGTCAATATCCGTTCAACATAAACATTCTTCTCTTCATATTCGACTGTCGGGATACCAGAGCGATTAATAGGGGCTTTGGTCGAACAGATCTCGTGTAGAAGCAGCAGGGCTCCGAGTCTATTTGCTTCTGCAATTGCAGCACACTCCATGTTGGGATCAATATTCTCGGTGGGTATCTTTTGTTGAAGGCTATCGAGGTCCGTCTTGAGTTGATGAACATCTTTACGGTTGATTTTAATGTTGCCATCCTCACGAGCCCACGCTAGTTCGGCTACTTGATCGATCATCAATAAGAGAGCAGGGCTCAATCCCATGTACGGATCAATCATGTCTGATTTTTCCAGTATACTGTCCGGCAAGAGAGGCGATATATGGGATGAGGGAGGGGTGACCCGAAACGCAGTGCGGGCTAGGACTAAGTGGAAGGCGAAATAACGATTGAAGAAACTCGCCAAATCTTGACTGTGACTTGAGCGACCGGGGCGTTCTTTTCGTGCTCGAATTAAATTTTGAAACCCGTTGAGATGGGTGACCCATGAAGGGCGACTGCTGTCTGATATCTGCAAGGAATTAGGAGATTCTCATCGTAAAGGAAGCAAGGAAGATCTTACGTCAAACCAGCATAACATCAAGACCAGACCGAGCATCTCATCCAGCTCATTTTCCGTCCAGTTGTCTTTATTTAATAGACCGCGCAGGTGATTTAGTGCTCGATGGTGATGCTCCAATGCCGGAAGCCGGTACCGCTGATCTGACAGCTTGAGGGTATTGGCTGCGATGGCTAGGGCGGCATGATATAGCCCCTCGGACTGCAGAGCCATGGGTAGTATGAGATATCGATATGGATTGTAATGTACATTATCGACAAGAGTTGAGCTGCTGCAGATGATGTGTTCGAAATAGGACATGAGCACAGGATCCCAATCTGATCGCTGGCCAGGAGAGATGGTATTCAGCCAAGGTGACAACGGGCTTGGTTGAGAAAAAGGCTTTATTCCTTTGAAATCGGGCTGGGTACCGTCAAAATGGATCCGAAGATCGATCATAGTCGTGTTCAAAAACATCCAGGTCCGATCAGCGCCCGTGTGCTCGGTCCGTAGCGACAATCTACCGTGCACTTGCTCCAGTGATTCTCTCTTTTGAGCATCTTTTCGCTTGGACCACACCCCTGTTCTTCCATGGCAAACGCCTCGGGCTAAAGATTCTTCATGCCAGACTAGACGAAGTCCGTATCCGCATGGGGCATTGTTACGGGCGCAACGACGACAAATTGGATGTGTTTCTAACAGGCTTTCAATTAGAACCGTGTTTATGCAGGAGCTTATGGGAAATTACCGTCACATTTTATGCGTCGTGCACGACATGTCCAACAGCCTGTCCGAGCTCTTGAAATTGCAGTCATTCTTCAACGTTTACCCCGCATGAGTGGAGGACATTCCCTCCTGTTATATGCGGGCCAAGGCGATAAGTATTTATTGGTATTCGTATCTTTATTCATTTCTATTCGCTGGGATATTGGGATATCCACTTTCGGCTTTATCTTTGAGTTTTATGGGACAAAAGGGGCTTGGATTGGGATCTAGGCATCTACAAAGGAGTGCTAGTAATCTACGGAGTACATATTCTACTAGTACTCCGTACTCCGTACAGTGAACGAATTCACAACGCGGATGTGGTAGATACTTAATTCAAAGTCTCCTCGCTCCAGCTTTGCACGTTGGCATGCTGGCGAGCATAATTCACGGCACCGCGGAGCTCCAGGCCGACGTTATCAGCCACCAACCCCAGCCAGTCTCTCCTGTTGGATTATCTCATAACCCTTTTCGCCTTGATCAAAAACTCCCTCAGTTCGGCAAACTCGCTCATTATGCCTAGGTTGACTGAAAATACAGCGCGCAGCTTATCTAAGTCATGATGGTCGTGTCGTGTACGTATGTGTGTAGTTTAGAAGGGTAGCCTCACGCCCATCATGGGATTCGACATGGTCCTTATTGACAAACTTGTTCAGCGAGGACTATCTGGCATTAGGTCCTCTGAGAGCGGCATGCTGTCTACAACATACATATGTACCTAGGTAGTTGGTTATATTAGAAGAGGTATTATTCACAATGCAATGATAATGCACCTCGGCCTCGGGGAGCATAAAACTGTCACCCCGAGACTCATTTCGTGACCCTAAATTAATATAAATTCAGGATCATGCACGACACGTTTATAAAATAAACTGCAGTCTTGGACCGGGGTCCTCAGTAAGTCAGATTCAACACTTGCGCCGGGCCCACATATAACATAACCTCACCTTCCTCCCAGGCGCATCTCCACCTCATCTCCCCACAAAGCTCACCATGGGTTTTAGCACTACAGCCGAATTTGATCAGGTAATTATTATCCATATCAATTGATATCACTGCTTACACTTCCTAGGCGTATCAAAGTGTGCGGGGTGCTTTTGCATCTGGCACCACCAAGAATAAGGAATGGAGGCGTCGCCAACTGAAACGTGCTTGGTGGATGATTGAGGACAACAAGAAGCGCATCTGCGACGCCCTCTATACCGATCTGCATAAGCACTATCAAGAAGCCTATATCGGCGACTGTGGTAATATTCAAGCGGATATTCTACGCACTCTCAAAAAACTAGATGAGTGGACCAAGGATGAGAGACCGGAAAAGTCCGATCCTCTCAACTTCCTGGGAAGAACCACCGTCCGCAAGGAACCTCTTGGTGTGACTCTCATTATTGGTGCATGGAATTTCCCTGTCAGTCTGCTTCTACAGCCAATGGTTGCCGCGATCGCTGCTGGATGTGCCGTCATTCTCAAACCATCGGATGTGACAAGTGCCACTCAAGATGTACTGATGGAAATTGTTCCCCAATATATGGACCGAGATGCCATTCGGTGTGTTTCTGCTGGTCCACAAGAAATGGGATACATCCTTGAACATCGCTTTGATCACATTTTCTACACCGGATCCCCCAATATCGCCAAAATAATCCATGCAGCAGCGGCAAAGCATCTTACCCCCGTCACACTCGAGTTGGGCGGTCAATGTCCTGCTATTGTGGCGGAGTCGGCGAATCTCGATCTTGCTGCAAAACACATTGCAGTTACCAAATTCATGAATGCTGGACAGGTAGGCTTGCACTGTTTACCTCCAGGCATCAAAAGCTAACTCATCTCGACTGAACCAAAGGTTTGTTTGAATGTGAACCACGTCTTTGTCCACCCAAGGCTACGAGAGCGCCTTGTCGCCGATTTGATGCGATACTTTGACACGTTCCTAGGAGGCAAAGCCAACAACCCAGAGTATTACACACACATCATCAACGAGCGAAACTTCGACCGCCTCGACAGTCTACTCCAACAGACCTCCGGAAAAATCGTCTATGGTGGCCAGCGGGATCGTCAAAGTCTGTACTTCGCACCAACGATCGTTACCGGAGTCAAGCCCGGCGATTCCCTTCTCTCCGAAGAGCTTTTCGGCCCGATCCTCCCCATCGTTGATGCCGACTTCGATACTGCTCTGTCTCGGACACGTGAGGGAGAGCATCCGCTCGCAATCTACGCATTCACTACTCAAGCTGCCGAAAAGGCTCGCATCTTGAACGAAACCCAGTCTGGGGGTGTCACCTTCAATGACTGCGGTCTCCATGTAGCTGGTCGCGATGTGCCATTTGGTGGTGTTGGCAACTCCGGCCAGGGGCGTTATCATGGCCCGCATGGTATCTTGACTTTCTCTCATCTCCGAACGCACATCAACGCCGTGCCTTCGTGGTTGGAGGGGCTTCTCGCTGCGCGGTACCCCCCGTACTCGGTTCAGAAGGCTCACAAGATGATGGCACCCGTCATCCCGCCTTTTGACCGGGACGGTAATGATACGACTTTCGCTGCTCGCTCGAAGTGGGCCTTGGGCGTTGGGGTTCTCGCACTTTCTGCATTGTTTGTGACTCGGCGGGATCAGATTGTCACTTTCGGTTCCAAGTGGCTCAAGTAATTTTAATGTCTTTTATGTATACGTATGTGTACCAAATGGAACTAGTGTTATCTTTTCTACGGCTTTTGTATATGATCATAGGTGGAATTCTCTTCTCGTCTCCATTTCTTTGAGCGGTAAAGCTCTTAAAGATTCAGGGTGGGGTATAAATCGGCAATGCTGGGGAACCTTGGTGCCGGATAATGACTGTTAAAGATAAGAGCGACACTGCTGTATAGAAAGCCGGCATATTCGGAGATCGCGGGTAAATCACCGGAGTCTACTTGAGTCCCTAAGTATCATCAAGCCAAACTACATAGTAACAATACAAAGAAACTAGAACGAGATATGCCAAAAGTCAAATTGTAAAAGGGTATAAAGATGGCAAGGGCACAGTGGGAAGTTGAGCAAAAGAACCTAAGCTTTTTTTGCAAGTTCTTCTTTGCCTACCCTTTTCATATTGGGGCTTTTCCGACACATCATGAAACTATCACTAGTTCTTGTGGGATTGAATGCTGTCCACAATGCCGGTATTGTCTCTGCTGTTCCACTAGACAGCTGGTCAGCCAGGTTCAGTGCGTCATCGCACGCGGTTGAAATGTTCAATGCGGCTATTGAATGGAATGACAAGTACTGGGACGATGAGGCTGGCTATCTGATTACCTCAACAAGTAGTCCTGGACGCTATGATAGTCGGCACTCGGCCTGGTATGCCCCTCAATTGCTAGCCAGAAATGGACCGGGCGATGTTGCAAAAGCCGTCCGCATCTTCGACAATGTCATTTCTGGTCAATATCTCGATCCATCTAAACAGTGGTATGGGGACTATCAACAAGCGCCTTCAGAACCGGAGCCTGGGACGCTGGAATATCCCGACGATGGTCCATACAGCTCGGTAAGCGGAGAATTATTAGTCTAATCCATGCGTTGTTCTTTCTTGTGTTATTTTGCTAATATGATTTTTGTCAGTGGGATCCAAATATTCGCGATTTCGTGGGCTGCGCCTGGATTGTGGCCTTGAATGATTATGGCCACCTGCTTCCCGCAGCGACAGTCTCCAAGGTAGAAGAATCCTTGCACATTGCAGCCAAAGGCGATCTCTATCGTGTTGGAGGGATTGATGGCGACAATTCTTACCCTTGTTACTCCAATCCCTGGTTGATGCGAACCATTCTTCAAAACTGGGTTGGTGCACGAGTCGGAGATGCAAACTTGACCAACTCTGGTGAGAACTTCGCACAGGAAATCTACGACCTCTGGAGTATGCACCATACCTTGTCTGAATTTAATTCTCCGACATACGCTGGCGTTGCCATGTGGGCACTGGCTCTCTGGAACCAGTATGGAACAAGTGACAGTTTGTTGAAGAAGTATGGACCGGAGATGCTCAAATACAGTTGGAATGAGCTCGCTCAGCTCTATAATGCAAATCTGAAGAATATTGCTGGCCCTTGGGATCGCTCATATGGTTACGATATGAAAGAGTATGCATCTCTTACTGGCGCTGTTATCTGGGGTGTTGTTGGCCGTGAGCAGGCTCCCGTCCCTCAGCAGGAGCTTGGAATGTTCCATCAAGACGATTTCGCGTTTTATCCACTGTTCGCCCTGTCAATGCCTGAAATGGTGAAATATCTGCCGGCAAAGGCAAAGGCAAATTTACTCAAGTTCCCTGGCGAGCATATGTATACTTCGCAGGCTTACTCGCCGCCCTTCGATACTTATCCTCGCAATATCACTGCTTGGGTATCTAAGGACGTGACCATTGGTGCAGAAACTGTTGCTGAGACCGTTGTCGGAGGTCCAAGTATCAACCCCAGTCAATTCAATCCCGCCGTCATTCAGTGGGCTATTGGCGAGCATAAAATCGGCTGCATCTCGCATTGGGTCACAGAGTCATCTATTCATGCCGTGGCTGCCCCTCGGTCTTTGAACATCTCATATACAAATGCAACATCTGTGCACGGTCCCGTTTCTTTCAATTTCTTGTTCAGTGGCCTCACGGTCAACAACGGGTTCAATGTAACTGGACTGGAAGGCTTGCCTGGTTTGAACGTCAAGGTCTCGACAAATGCACAACCAAATTATACGATCACATACAACACTGATCACTCTGTCAATGAATTCGTGTTTTACAACATCACGTATACGATGCCGGAGAGTTTCACTGGGGTACCATATGTGTCTCTTCAGATAGTTTGAGCGTTTGCATGAGCAAGATACGATATCTCTCAGTGTCCAATGTCAATGTCAATTCCATGTGCTATATGATTCAGAAAGCGTATATACAGAATCACATGTCCTCTCAACTCTGGGAAATATGCATAGATTACTCGTCCTTTTTCTCCTCATCAGGTTGACCCTCTCCATCGGCCGACTCCGATTGCGTCTGAGGTAGCCAAAAGCGTGCAATAATACCACCCAAGAACCGCTGATCGACCCACTTGACTAAACCATAGAGGATCCAACCCCAACCCCACAGAGACATACCCATCATGCTTGTGACCAGCAACACCGGACCAAGAATGAGCAAGGACAGAATAGCCCAGAGCAGTATCGACACCGCAGCGAAGACAAACACGCCAGCCAAGAATACCAGTAGAGGAACTCCACAGCAAATCATTTGACAAACGATCAAGGTTGTTGCGGCAGGGCGCTTCAATGCAGCTTCATATATCGCAGCTTGGCGGGGTGGAGGGAGGAGCCAGGTGACCAGTCTCTGTATGCAGGACTCGAGGTAATCAAAGGCTTGAGGGAACAGCGTGGAGAACCATGCTGTGATGCTGGACCATATCGATGAGAACGAGAGATTGTTGTCGACACCCTCGCCTTTTGGGGGAGCATCGTCCGCAGGAAATTGACCTGGGATGACAGGGTCGGTCAGGTCCTTAGTCGTTCTGTTTAGCTTTTTTGGTGCGCTTTTCTTGACCACTCCACTTGTTGTTGATTGAACTTTGTCGGTAGGAAGCTGCCCGGTCACACCACTGGTGACATTATCGAGGGGCATCCTGAGGTCTGGTAGGTATTTTTCTGCGATCAATAGAGTAAGGAGAAGCAGCGATGGTAGTGAGCTTTGTTCCAGCAAAGATTAGTTAAAATCTATGTTTATGAACCCAATATATTCGGACTATCTATATCAACGATCAGATCCATAACATGACGTATGGGGCGTTCTGCCAACTGGTTTGCGGCGATATTAATTCTGCGTCACCATTAGCCACAGCCCTGGACACATTATATTTTATTCACCTTAGGCTATCCAGTTCATATATTTTACAATGTACTCCGATCAAAGCGTGAAGACGGGGTAAGGGAAAGCAACTTATCCACATAGATTTCATCAACATCGTGTGAGATTATTGGCCAGTAGACCAATCTAAGTTTGACATGTCAGGACATCGATTATGGAAGAAATTTGGAGCATTGTATATTTCATATAAATATCCTATTTGAAAACAAAAATAGAACCATCTCATCAACTAGTCATGTAGGGAGATATGGGTAAGAATATAATCTGAGAGAACGCTATGCTACGAATCATTGGTCAGAAGTGCCATTGCGATCGTCAAACATCATGAAATCAGCATCATCAACTTCATCCCCTACGATTATCTTCCAAGCCTCTTTGACAAGGTCAAGGGTGTCGTCTTCGAATGCCAAGTCGAGGCTCGATGGAGGGAAACGGTAGGCATCAGGAACTCCTTCCTCGACAGTAAGACGCTGGGGCTCACCATTGCTGAGGCGACCGATGTGAGTGTATCGCAAGGACCACAGCACGCTGGTCGGGAGACCTTCTGCCCGAATTAGTCTATCCATGGCGGACTCGATAAGCGATTGACCTTCCGGTCCAGGTAGTGCCACACTGCAATAGATAACACCTGTGACAATCAATTAGCCACATGAACGACAATATTGTTGACGAATCAAATTTGGAGGGAGCTCGTGATCAGGTGAAAAGGTTTTCAACATAGCAAGTTCAGGCAATGTAGATAAGTTTTTGAAAAAAATCATCATGCGAGCGGTGTGGGAGGACATATCAGGCGGGGCTGCAAATGGGATGACTTACTCTGCTGGTGTGGACACTCGCCAGTGTCGCTTGAATGAACCTGGAGATAGACAGGCGGGGATTGGGGATTACCCAATGTATCCCCTGGAAACATGAGAACTGCAGTTGCAGGCACAGGAGCACCTTCAACTGCAACAGGGAAAAGAGACGGGAAAGTAGCCGACACAACACTGATCGAGCGGGCGACTTCAACCAATGGTGCCGAGCTCTCTTTGGAAAAACTATCCGACGAGGTAAACAGGTACCTCGACTGAACAGACTCTTCATTGGCTAATTTCAACAGGAAAGGATGTTCGGAATGTTCAGAGCCTGCCCGCCGTAAGCAATCATTAATCTGCGTGTCCAGGGCATATACACCTCCTCCCACAGCGGATGCACGACAGGCAGCTTGTAGGATTTCGGCTCCACCGCCATACTTAGCAATCACAGCTCCAAACCCAGGGCCGAGATGGCCGATGGATGACAGATGCCTTTGAATCCTGGGAACAGCATAGCTGGCGGAGGTATCTTGCTGAGAAAGCTGTGACAGGGACAGCGACAGCAAAGGATTGTGAAGTTCTTCCGGGACACTAAACCTGGAAGCCAGATAATCCTTCAAGGGCATTGATATATCCTCATCTTCATTTGAAGTATCATCCTCCTTGGGTTTGGTGATATGACGCAATAAGCGCATGAGGGTTCTCTTGGACTTCATGCTGATATGAGTTGCAGCAAACACATCCTCTCGGTTGCCAGGTACGCGGTAGAGAACCTTTTCCGCACCAAGCTCGCCAGTTTTGGAATCTGGCTGTTCAGGTGCGTAGATCCACCAACTGCCAACTGCCATAAACTCCAACTGGCGAAAGACCTTCGAGGATACGAGCGCTGACATTAGTGGAGAACGGGCATATAAGAGATATGGGGACAGGGACAAAGTGTAAGCACGGCTTGATGCAAGTTCGGGAGAAATGCTTCTGTCCTGAGCTAGAGAAGTATCAAGTTTGAAAATTGAGGCATCTTTGAATAGTGATGTACTCGTGTCTGTTTGCCAATACAACATTAGCCATGGACCAACCAGCCACACACAAGAGATAACTCACCTTTATTGACTTTTTCTGCCCATTCTTGGGCCTCATCAAGACTGAAGGCTGCATCTGAACCACCATAGTACTGGTTTGAGTCCATGTGAAGAACCTTCTTTCCAGATCGTGAGAGGGCCCTTTGGGAGTGTGAGTGCTCAACTCACAACCACCCTAAGATAGTCACTCACAGTGCCAGAAGGGACTGAGAAACCCCAGTCCCATCAATGATCACATCCCAAGTCGTGTCTGACAGAGTTTCCATGGTAAGGAAAATCAGGAACGAATTCCTAGCTGCAGGTAAGTCCGAGTATTACAGCCAAATTTGGCAGCACAAGCTATCCTGAAGTTGAGAAATGGGATATTTAATGCAACTGAAGCATTCCCAATCTTTCTATAAGCTTGGATGCTGGAAATTTCATCAACTGGAGGTTGTTGGGGGGAAAGAAAAAGAAGAAAAGAAAAAATTGGAGAAAAACGCGGGAAGTGCGCGTGAAGGCGGTCACGCGGTCCCCACTTCAGTCAACAGCCCTAGACAACTTCAACAAAAATATTCAAATCAAGCTCGAATAGCATATTACGAAGAAAAAGATATGATTTTCTTTAGTTTAATCAACTTGAGTTATTTTCAATGGCTTGAATAAACAAGAATTTTGAATATTGGAGCATGTGCTATGACAGCTTTTCTCTATTTCTCTCAGAGCCACCTACTTGCTTCTCAAAAATATATACCTCAGGTGCGACTTTTATCGGTTTCTTTCTCCGCGGCCCCATGAGCTTGATCTTGATCTTGATCAATCTCTATCTCTGCCTCTACCCTTCCGTCCTCACCCAACTTCACGTTCTTCAAGAACAACATCACAATAAGCATCAACGAAAGTGAAACCAGACCTGCAATCGCAAGTAGTCTTTGCGACTCTCGGTAACTGCGATTGATGGCATCACGAGCTTCAGTACCCATGGCATATTTTCGAGCTACCACAATTGATCCGAAGATAGATTTGGCTTGACCCTTCAGTTCACTAGGGAGATATTGCTGAAGCTTTTTCGGGAGAGTGTTTCGCCATATTGCCCCGGCGACACTATTTAAACGCGTTAGTTAGAAGTGAATCAAATATGTGACTAGGCGTAGCTGCTTACCTTGTCCCAATTGCACCACCCACGCTCATCGATGCGAAGAATACTGCGGTAACAACGGAAACATCCTGCCGTGAGACCACGGCTTGCACTGAGACTTGTGCAGCCGTTTGGTAGAATCCGCGACCAATACCAATCAATGACTTGGCTGCCACAAAAGATGCTTCATTCCCACTGCGACCATCTCCCATATCAACTAGATAGAGAAGTACACCCATTCCAAGAACGCAGAGCGGGACGCCGATCAACACCCAGATCTGGGAGCGCTTGGTATATTTCATGAAGAAAGCGGCGAATATGCCAGCCACCTGAAATGCCACACGGAGGGAGTTACTAGATTCGAAATTAGTCTCATGAGGGGGGAATGATAGCATCAATCACAGCTAGTAAGAAATGAGGCGGGGGAATCGTACTCAATTCTGGTTGCAGGCCCCGGGGAAAAGTTCCCAGCTACCTGAAGGTAACTCGTGAAGAAGACACTGAAGACAGAATAGTGGAAGAAATCCAATGCCCCAAGAAGGCACGCAGCTGCCACTGTGCGGTTCTTGATCATACGATAAGGCACAAATGGCTTCTTCGCGAACCATGTGTCCCAACCTAAAAACGCTACTATGAAAACCACGCCAAGGACCAACATGGCGATGAATGACCCGTTGGTCCACGCCCCGCTGTTATTAGAGCCTGTCAGGGATAAGGGAACCAAAAGGAGAGACAATCCAGCCACAAGGAGAATAGCCCCTGGCATGTCAAGCTCAATCCAAAACAATCGGTATACCTTCTTCCACCAGGCATCGTTGGTTTTCCAGCCTAATGCCTCAGACACAGATACCGGAGATGGTGTTCGACGTTGATAAAACAGCATGGTACCGATCAATGGTAGTGATGCAACGGGCAAGATAATCGCCCACATGCCCCATCCCCACCGCCACGTTGAATGATCGAGGATGCGCTGAGCGACGATAGTACCAAGGTAAAGAGTCGGAATTGTGGTGAGAGAGTCAGGTAGCGTCGACCAGATACCACGGTTAACTAACGAGGTCATATCCGCCACAAATATTTGTTGTGTGAGGGCAAATCCAGTTGATCCAATAGCGTCGAAGATACCGGCAACCTGCGTGACACAGCAACAATTAGCACGGGGTGATATACTTGGCAAATCTAGAAGGAAGCCTCTTACTATGTATTGCGTGATATTCGTGCAGGCTGCCCAAATGGCATAACCCAAAACAGACATAAGAATGGACAAGATGAACATCTCAGCCCTACCGAAAACCTAGCCATCGTGGTAAGCAAAATAATGAAAAGTTGGAAGACTTGAGAATACTGACATCTCCCAGCTTTGCAATAATAGGATAGGCAGAGATACGAGCAATGTTCATGACCACCCGTGCTGCGCTCATGGCAGAGTGCTGCTTGAAGGCACTCGTAGTGTATGGGGCATACACCTGAGTTGAATAATCGGCGAAATTGATAGCCAATGTACACAAAAACAGTCTGACCGACGTTAGTAAATCCCTCTGCTTGTAATATGTCTGCAATGACGCACCCTGTAAAGACAATGATCAAGCCTTGCTTGGTCCAGCTCTTCCGAAGCACATCAGCCCTGTAGACTCCAGGTTGGAGGCTGGAAAGGCTTGGTTGCTTTTCAAGGTTTGCCTCCTGATGAACATTCTCAGCAGCGTGGCTACTTTGGTTGTTTGACGGTGCCATCACGATGGAAATTTCCCCTTCTTGCTTGGCCATGGCCGCAGGCGCATATATCTAGCGAGAGTACATGCTTTTCTCAGAACATGGATTGAGAGGGTATTTAAATAAAAGGCCTTACTCGAATGCAAAAAGATTTAACCGGACCTTGCCACACTCTACACAAAATTGTCTCCAAACGTAGCAAGAATAGTATAGATACACAGAATACCTGGATAGGATTGGAAGGCCTCACTTCTTCGCCCCACTCTGACTTCACTAGAAGAAGTAGGTTGGCCTTCCTAAACCCCGAAAACTACCCAGGTATATAAAAAGCGGACTACAAGTGGAAACCAAACTTTATCTTATCAATCATATGCCAGGAAAGAAAAACGAACCCTGCCTGAAATAGGCAATTGAGACGACGAGAGACGCGTCCCCTCGTATTTTCAAGGATGCCAAGATGGCCAAGGTAGCCAAGGACATGCTAATATATCCACCAAGAGAAAATGGCCTCACTTTCGGAGTTAAAACCAGAGTCGGGAAAATGACCTTTGTTTGGAACGGAGGTTTTCCCACTACAACATAGATTTAGTCTCATATCGTTATTATTGCCCCCACTTTGCAGCCTTGTAAATTTGGGCACCGGTCACTTTTTCATCTAGCAATGTTTCACCTGGCATTGTTAAATGGCTCCGAGGTAGGACCATCCGGCTATTCTTGCCGCATTAGCCGTTCTGTCAAGCATCATGAGTTTTAGCCTCATAACAGTCCTTCAAAATGACCCGTTCTTCAAAACAATTACTGTGCCATATATTCTCTTTCCAATTCACCCACATTCCGAAGCGCGCAATGGAAGACCAGTGGACTTTTGAGCAGGCGGAATGTTATGTACAAAATATGGCGAGTTGGCTCGTCGCAAACAAGCAGGACGAGAAATATCTTATTCAAGTTTCGTGGCCACTGGAGTGGGAATCCACTGAGGACCAGCCAATCGTCAACAAAGCCAATGCAATGTAAGTGAGAATGCCATTTCAAATATAACATCAGCCAACACTTTTCAAACCATCTACAGCTATCTTGTTGATGGCAATGCAATGATGCTTTCAGCAACAGATATCGTGCGGCGGCGGCGAATGCGTAAACCGGAGGAAACATCGACAATCATCATTGGAATCTCCTACCCATTGACCCGGTCTGTTTACAGCCCTCGTCGAAGCCATGATCTAACTCCCCCATGTGAGAAATATGACGCGCCCAAAAGCCCGGATGGAAAGCCCAACCATCAGCAGTATGGAGGTGCAGATGCTTTCCTCCATTTCATAACGAACACTGTTCACCATTTTGTATTTTCGTCGATATTTCCCCGCATATCAGTCTGCCAGACTGCTCTGTTCGGACACTCTTTTGGGGCCCTATTCGCCCTCCATGCGCTCTATACAGCACCTGGAAGCTTCGATGCTTATCTTGCTGCAAGTCCGTCAATTTGGTGGAACAATGGATTCCTGTTGCAGGAAGAAGAGCAGTTCTACAGCATGACAGAATCACATCACCATCCCAGAGTTTGGATGGCGTATGGATCACTTGAGCAGTCTCCTATACATCAGAAAAACCAGACCTTGGAGGAATACGAAAAACGGTTGGCGATAGCCAAGGAACGTCTAATGGGGGATAATTGTGACCAGATGTTTGTTCGGCTTCTGCGGAGTGGAAGGGTACGGTCAGTCGTACGAAGAAAATACGAAGACGAAGACCATGGCAGTGTCATTGCTGGAGCACTGAGCGGAGCTATCTTCTACTTCCTTGATCAGGGAGATGAAGAATGAAGATCATAGTCGCAGCAACTTCTATTGGTGTAATTAAACCGCCCATACGGGTGTGGGTGTAACTTTATTTTTTCTTCTTCTGCTGCTCTATTTTCTAGGTACTAGTCACTTACGCTAGAAGATGATGGTCACGATGCAGAGACAATTGGACAAAGTAGATAGAGCCTGGATGCCTCAGGCAGAAAATTCTGCCTAAGGCTATAAATTACTCAGCAATTCCCAAAGCGGTTAGGCTACACCACTATATGAGAAGTGAAATTTCGGCAGAACGCTTTTCTCTCTCCATACCACTCCCGGTGTTCTGCACAGAACGGGTTACTATACTATGGTAGCCTGGTCTTCATTGACGCGGTCCTTCACTGGACTTCGTTTGGGAGTGGTAGATAAGATTTCTTGTCACTCTGTATCTGCTGCTCTTGATGGAGACATTTGATGGAAGCGGTTCGTTTTGTAGTGATACATCCATAATCTCATTATTAGAGTGGTACCTTGCTCTGCCACTCTGATATTGTAGTTTGTAGAGTCCAAGAGGCTTGCATAGAGCACCTTGGGACAACAACAGACAATGAATGCTGCCGTGGCATGACTTGGGCCGGGCGCGCCGAAGGTTGTGTTGTACCTGCAACCCGCATCGCAGATGGAATCTAAACTCTCCAAATTGGACAACACCTGTTTTTTCGGGGAGGAGATACTTGTTGTGCATGACCCTCCACCGTAATCCGATGGAATAAGCTGCATCGCGTGACTCTCACTCTTGTGTGCCTGCTTCGACCACCCGAGCCCGAATAATCTTCAACTCGTCTACCGGCTTGTCCTCCGCACCGGTCTTGACCAGTCCCATACGCTGGATCACTCTCATGCCACTCTTCACTCGACCGAAAATCGTGTGGTTCCCGTCCAGCCAGGGTGTTGGCGCAAGGGTGATGAAGAACTGACTACCATTGGTATTCGGTCCACTGTTGGCCATGCTCAGAATTCCAGCGCCAGTGTGTTTCAGCTCCCCGCGAATCTCGTCTTCAAATTTCTCGCCGTAGATGGAGCTGCCTCCTCGACCGGTGCCAGTGGGATCGCCAGTTTGGACCATGAAGTCAGGAATGATGCGATGGAAGATGACATTGTTGTAGTAGCCGCGCTCGGCAAGGGTCGCAAAGTTCTTGCAAGTCTAAATAGCAATAAATTAGCGAATATTCCCTGGAAGCTCTGCAAAGGGGCTCATACCTTGGGCGCATGGGTATTGTAGAGCTCCACAGAGAAGGAGCCCTGCGGTAGGTTAGTAAGTGATCTTGAGAGAACAACCGAGCACTATTTACCATAGACGTGTCAAAAGCCACCTCAGTTGTCATGATGAAGATGTGAGTGTAGAATCGCAGATAAAAGAGCCGAAAAAAATAGAGCTGAGAGTTGCAAGAAGCGGGATCAACCAACGTTACGGAGGAGTGCAGCGACCATGCGAGTCTCAATCCCCAATTTGTCTGGCAGAAAGCCAGTACCGCCCTATCTATACGATGTTAGATCATGATCAACACTACAACAATTGTCTTAGTCCCAGAAAGGGAAAATGCATATAGGTAATAATAAAGAACAGAGAGACACAGAATATAAAGAGCTATATTATTACAGCATTGTGGAAGCAAGCCGGCTATAAGTCTCTTTATATGTACATAATTTTGGTCTTAGAACTTACTACATGTCTGTCCCTTTCCTTTCTTCTGCTTGCCCTGCATGCGCCCGACCCCGTCCAAATTTTCTGCAATCATCCAGACAAGCTCTGTGAGGAGGTCGTGTGTGGCTGTGGTTGGTGCCATAGTATCACAGTGGAGAGCTAATTCGTTACTTGATGAGGGGGAGAGAGAGGAAAGAAAGAAACTTCGAGGTACCTGGTAAAGCGAACTAGGCCTTCTATATGTAGCCTCAAATGCTGTGCAATTTGCAGCCAGATCCAAGATTCTGGGTCTCGCCTTGAGGGCTACCATCCTTTGGTATCCCACAGAAGCTTATGATAATATTGCACATGTATAGTAGGGTTTCACTAAATGACTAGACGCACCAACCCTAAGAAACAAAAGATGATCGGCAGGAAACAATAAAGTGAGCTGGGCCTAGTTTGTAGATCCAATTATCCTCGTGTTCTTCCTCAAATCCTCATGGCTATTATCATGATTATGCAATTTCCTCAACCCACTACTTCACATACACTTCGGAGATCTAGGGATGAAGACACACAGCCAGCTCAATGGACGGCTAACAAAAAAAAAGCAAGATAGTCGAGTACAAGTCACTTATCAAATTGGAAAAGCATCCACGCTTTTCCCTCATTTGTCAACTGCCTTCTTACCGAGTTCACTGCGAAGATTCCCGGCACTCCAAGTTTTCTGGCTGTAGTACTAACAGCCATTCATATCAGACCCTTCAAGTATCACATAAACCATATAAATAGGGCAGCCTCTCACTGTAGGCATCTTGGAAATAAAAAACAAGAACGGGATGAATGAATAATGTGAAGAAACCAAGGTTACGTAGATGCAAGTTGAAAGCGGTGAATTAAATTATGCTGTGGTCACTAAGCCCCTCCGTGCACCAGGAAGCTCGCCGCGTTGGAAGGTCAACAGGTTACCTACCTCCCACACTAACAACCCTTTATGACTAGCATGGTCTGATTCATTCTTTTTTGTTTATTGGCTTCGATTCACTGTAATTTGCCCCGTGCTTACAGTCTACAATTTTCTGTCCATCATGGCCGACGTCAGCCCTGTTGCAGAGCTTCTTGGCCAAGCCCTCTACCACTTTGACCGTCTGAGGCCACTTCTTCCAACTTACGGACACCTAATTGTTTCCGCTCTTTTTCCAATCTGGATTGGTGCACATGCATCTTTAACAAGACCTTCCTCCGCCGCTAAACCTCCGAAGAAAAACACCGACAAGGATAAAGATGAATATGACACGGATGATGAAGAGGGACATGGCCCTTTGCAGAAGATGGAAGGCCTTGAGCCATCAGACGCCCTGATGTTTCCATTGACTGCAGGACTCACACTGGGTGGTTTATACTTGGTGATCAAATGGCTGGAAGATCCAGCCATCTTGAACAAGATCCTTAGTTTCTACTTCTCTCAAATGGGACTCTTCTTTGCTTTTGCATTCCTGAAGGATGTATCGTTGATGATTCGTTCATTTGTTTTCCCTAGATATTATCGTCAAGGTGGACAATTATGGAAAGCGAAACACTCCGAACGCCTTTTCATGACATCTGAGGACCATCCAGCCAAGTCACAATCCATCCGGCATTCACCTCTTCCTGGAATTTTGGGCCGAGTACCACTCCCAGGTATGGTACGAGGGCTGCTTTGGAAGTTCCGAAATGTCTCTTACCAGCGTCTCAAGGTGCGAGCTCATATACGTGGCCTATTTGACTTCGAATGCCTCGTTGGTCTCCTTGATATCATCAGCGGAATATCTGCATTGTCTGCTGTAGGATACTTTGCATTCGTGGCAAACCCATGGTGGTTGACCAATTTCCTTGGTTTCTGCTTCTGCTATGGCACCCTGCAATTCATGTCTCCCTCCACGTTCTGGACAGGAACCCTCATTATGGGATCCTTATTTTTCTATGATATCTACTTTGTCTTCTTCACACCATTGATGGTCACTGTTGCAACCAAATTGGATGTGCCGATCAAGCTCCTGTTTCCTCGCCCGCCCACCTCTCGCGATGCTCCTGGCTCCGTGCCATTGGCCATGCTTGGGCTGGGTGACATCGTCATTCCGGGAATGATGATTGGGCTGGCACTTCGCTTCGATCTATTCCTATATTACCAGCAGAAAGGCGCCCAAATGGCACGTCCTAAAGGGCCAGACCAGGCAACTATCAAGCCTGAGTATCAGTCTGCAACCGGCGCTTGGGGAGAGCGGTTCTGGGCACCATCAGTCAAGCCACTCCAACCGGAACTTCAGCCTCCCTACCACGATGCCCGGCATTTCCCAAAGATTTACTTCAAAGCTAGTATATTCGGTTATATTGTTGGGATGGTCACTACCCTCCTTGCCATGCAATATTCGAATCATGCCCAACCAGCTCTTCTCTATCTGGTACCGGGTGTTTTGATATCACTTTGGGGTACTGCCCTCATTCGAGGTGAAATTGACACAATGTGGGACTTTTCTGATGCCGAGGAGGTGGAAATTGAAGAGGAAGAGAAGGAAGATGAAGCCGAGGACAAGTCTTCTCAAAATCAGAAGAGCCTCTTTATGCGCATCTTCTCCGGTGATTACCTCCGTGCATCAAAAGACGAGAACACAACACAGGACAAAAATCTCAAACAAGAGAAAATCGATGACTCAAAATCCAAAAAGAAATCATCCGAAGAAGGCGGGCATGATGCCATAACGAAGAAGCCTAAAAAGGACCTTGACAGTTTGGACCTGATCTTCTTTTCCGTATCAATTCCTCACAAGTCCAAACGTGAAACCCAGACTACTTTGTCTACAACTTCAACAGAGGAAGAGGATGGAGAGGTGTCTGTTTCCAGGGATGTCAACGGGGACAACGAACCACCATTGAAGAGAAGGCGACGCAGCATGATGAATAAGAAATCAGAAAATTAACGATGTGGTCAGTTGAGTCTGGCAAAACGAATATATTAGCTGAAATCGATTATTTTGTGGATTGTCAACATGACAGAGAACCACTGTTTCGATCTACTCCGATGCATAGCTCCATTCAAAAGCAAGATGGCAAGAAATAATTGTAGTGGTATCATTCATTTGTATTGCATATCAATTCGATCAGCATTGATCCAGTATCCGCTTCATTTCATCCCATCTCTGAGCAGAAATATCAACAAGCTGGCGCAGATCATCACTGTCCACAGCCCAACCACCATGCTTCTCCATCTTCACAATAACCGTCTTCCCGTTCTCTTTATCGACGACAACAGAAGCCCGCTCTTGACTCAACCCCTCCTCGTATCCATCTGGATCCGCAAGGATCCACCTTTGCTGCGCACCCTTCTTCTGCTTCTGCTCATCAGCATCGGGAATGACAACCGCCCTCCAACCAGCAGCGGCATCGCCCTCGAAAGAGCAGAACGAGCTAGCAACAGGCAAACCGCGGAGAGACAACTTTCGCGCATCGGAAACATCGTCCGAGCAAAGGATCGTCTCGTTATCGGCATCCCACCAGGCCTTGGGAAGCTTCGTGTCCCGTAGCGCAGCCAAGACAGAGGCCCATGCCGCGTCGAATGGGTTTCCAGCCATAGAAATGATCATAACATCAATGTAAAGCACCCAGAATGCCTTAATCTCCCGCTCAGGGCCCCCACTCTGTTCTGTATCCACGTCCATCCCCTCGCCCGCATTGCGGAATTCTTCCGAGTCCAGATTCGGTGGCTGATACCAGATGCGTAAATCGTCTGCTCGAACGAGACTGGTGGTGTGCAGGAGGGAAAGAATTTGGTGGGAGAGTGACTGAGCCAGCGCAGAAGGTGGTGCACCGGGTGTAAAGCCTGGCGCGCAGCCAGTGCTGAGGGAAAGGTTGGGAACAAGTAGGTTCAGATCTTGGATATGGCCTCGATCTTCCTCATCTTGGGACTCTGAGGCTCCCACATCGTTTGACTTGTCGAAGCTTTGCTCCTCCGATGAGGCCTGCAACACGCTCCAGGAAGCAATGTCCTTGGTGTGTAGGATCTCTGCGCGAACGCCGCAGACAGCGGCTGTGTCTCCGATTCGTACAACTGCACTGCCATTTGTGTGGGTTAGAGAGCCGGCATTGGCAGATGTGACACGGAATTGTGAGGCGGCACGACCGTTCGCGCGAATTGAGGGCTGGTTGCTCGCTGGTGGAGGAGAGAGATGGGCGAGAAGGTAGGCGTGAGGTTGGAGGCGGGCGAACTGAGACGGTGGAAGGGATAATGACGGAGGTATCGGGTTACTGGTGGTAGTAGAGGAGGCCATGACTAAAGAAAATGCCTCTACTTTTGTCAAAGACTAATATGGAATTGATCAAAATGCAGAAAAAGCCGACAAGCATGAGATGGCAGAATAATTTCCTATCGAAGGCGGTCAAAGCTCTCACTGATGCCCCAGGCAGAGACTGGAAATTATCTGCCAAGACTTTCACGGGGCCTTTGTGTACCTGTGTACTCCGTACACAACACTATCTAGCCCTTGGGAAACCACTAAGTTTTCTAAGTACTCTTTCAAGGTCATGTGGAAGTAAAAAGTACTGTACAACAACCTGTCTAAGATTCCAAGGCTGGATATGACACGAAAGTTGTCTGCTGTATACACATGAGATCATTGCCGTTATGCAGGAACCGACGACGGACCTCAGCATCTAAAGTCGAAATGACTTTCTTGAAAAGGTTGAAATGTTGAATTTTTTTTTATTGCCTAGGTAAGAATGGTACTTCCTAGGTATCTTACTGTAGAGGTCATCGCCAAGGGAAATACAGTTTACTACATGTTGCTAATATTCGCTTGGGGTAGTAGACCCCATATATACTCCGCATACGTTATAGACAGCTTCTTCGACCTTCTTCGCGCTATAGCCCTTCCATGCAGTCACAGACACTAACCTAAATACTCAAGGCTATTTATACATAGTTCCTGTGCGACGACTCCCATCACTTCGGCCACCGGTACGACCAACCGGAGATTATGAACTACATTATAGTTCAATTATAATTGGATGGGTATTTTTGACATAAATACTAATATTAATGAGAGAATGATAACCTGAGTGTTCTGCATCTTCCCCACCACGCTAATGCGGCTCGGTCACCCCCAGTCACTCTGCAGCTAATATCGCCGACTGTGATTGGGCTTCAGAGCGCTAAACCGTCACGCATCACTGGAATATCCCTCCGCATGCACCCAGACCACTATCACTATGGTGAGACGCCTGTGCATCCATAAATCGGTCTGCAATCACGGTATCCAATTGGCTCAATGTCTGACCAGCCACAATCTTCCGCTGTTGGGCTTATGGTGTATGCTATCACATTGCCGAGACTGCAAGCCTGTGTGCCTCCCCGCTTCCATTTTTCTATACATTTAGACGGAACTTCCCTCGAAAATTCCTGTTCCCCTTTTTGACTTTGATGACATCAATATTGATAGCTCTAGTAGAGATATGAGCTCAATCCGACTATAGTACAAGAGAGGAAGCCTCTTGTGCACAGGTGATACCTAAAGGTAGGCTACTCCGTGCAAGACTGTGTCGTGCAACGGATCTGACTAGAAGAAATCACAGAGAAATACCACTAGTGTTGCCGACCAACGCACTGCAAAATGTTGAGCACCATTGTTTCCATCGCCAAGCGCATCAATGTCGCCATCACAGCTTCAACAACTGCAGCCGAGGCCGCTGAGATGCAGCGAGATCCATGGTCAAAGTCAGCAAAATATGGAGTAGGGTTTGTCTATTTTGCCATCGTGCTGCTGGTAATCACGACCTTCGTCCGATGCTGGCATAAATGGGGCGACAAGATGCGGATCGCCCTCTATAAAGAAAGCCGGCGAGAAATATTTCGTGACGACTCAGTACCAGACGAGTACGAGCTCCCAAGTGCAGGCACTGATGCTTCCAACGCCCATTTCTTTCCATCACCAACCGCAGTCTCTCCACCTAAGAGACGCGAATCAATTCTTGCTAGGATAGTTCCCTTGAACAAAGCAATTGCCTTTATGCGATGGATCTTCTACCGACCAGTTCCCGTCCTGAGAGTCGGGAAGATAGAGCTTGTTTTCCCATCTTTGGCAGTTACGGCAATTGTCCTGGTTGCATTTATTTTCGTCGCATTATACTGTTTCGTGCCACAGCCCTTATACTACCGGTCAATTGCGCTAGGTTCACCGCCGCTGGCTATTAGGGCGGGCATGCTTGCAGTAGCTATGATCCCCTGGATCGTTGCACTAAGCACCAAGGCAAACTTTATCACCATGATGACTGGCCTTGGTCCCGAGCGACTGAATGGGCTGCACCGCTGGTCAGCCTATATCTGCCTCTTCCTCAGTTTGGTTCACATGGTCCCGTTTTACATCACTCCAATCTGGGAAGATGGCGCTTTGGTCAACTATAGCATAGGCATTCCACCGCACGCCTATGTGTATGGGACTGGAATTGCGGCACTAGTTCCTCTGCTTGTGTTGTGTATTCATTCTCTTCCAATCTTTCGAAATTGGATGTATGAGCTTTTTGTCTTTGTCCATATCCCAGTCTCGTACATCTTTGTGGCGATGCTTTTCTGGCACACGAGAAACTACCTGTCATCATGGGCCTATCTTTTCACAACCCTCGCCATTTGGGTCATCTCATATATAGTCCGGCTGTTCTACTTGAACTGGACACACCCTTTGCGTTCGTCATTTTTGATCGGAGAAGAGTCGGCCATAACCCTTCTTCCGCAAAATGCCATCAAAATCACCATTCCCACAAAGATGCGTTGGAGACCCGGTCAGTATGTCTACCTGCGACTGCCGAGGATTTCCGTGATCCAGAGCCACCCTTTCACGATTGCCTCTCTTTGCAGCGATGACTTCCCATCTACGTATGGTGAAAAGTATCGTGACATGACACTGGTTTTCCGGCCATTCCATGGTTTCACACGCGAGGCATTCCAGAAAGCCTTGGAACATGGCCCCTACAAAATATACAGCGCATTTGTAGAGGGACCTTATGGTGGTATGCAGCGAGAAATGGCTGCCTTCGATGACGTTATTTTCTTTGCTGGAGGAAGTGGTATTACCGCCATTGCAAGTCAACTGCTGGATCTCATCAAAAAGATTCGAGATGGCAAGGCAATCACCAAGTCAGTCAAAGTCATCTGGGCACTCAAGAGCCCCGAGACAATGGAATGGTTCCAAGAAGAACTACGAATCTGCCGTGACTACGCACCCTCAAACATTGTGAGCTGTCATTTTTTCCTCACTGGAGTGAAGCAAGACGACCAAGTTGGACGGGATATAGTGCAGGAGAAGATCTATGGCATGCTTCAGGGCATTGATAAGCGGAACTCGGCTTATATACGCGATGAAGCTGCCGGAAACCCTGATATAGAAAAGGAATTGCGCCGTGAGAATGAAGACGGCGTCGCTGCTCTTCCCAACGCGTACATGGCTACTCATGCGCCCAATACTCGCCAATACTCCCAGTCTACCATGAACTCTCATGGTCCCTCTACATCAACTAGTTATGGCAATCCAAACTTCGACTTCGGATTTGGCGGGCCTCAACTCGTGCCACAAAGGCCAACGCCAGCACCTACATCGCGGTTTGCTTATTATCAGCCACGTGGACGCGATAACTGGCGGACTGATTACTTCCGCCCGAACATTACTCAGATGGTCAATGAGTTTTCCAAAACCTTTGGTCGCCGTGCGTGTGTTTTTGTCTGCGGTCCACCGAGTATGCGAGTTGAAGTCGCCAAGTCGGTAGCCAAACTGCAGATGCAGGTGATTATGGACTCGTCAAGAGATGAGGTCTTTTTGCATGCCGAGAACTATAACATCTAATGTAGCGTTACTATTTTCTATTGATTCGATACCCATGGCGTTGCAGTTATATGAATATATGAATATTATGCCAGTTCTTCTAATGCTCAACTTCCGCACGTAGGGGTGTATATCGCGAGAGATCATTTCTCGTATTCAAGCAAAATATCATCATGCATGCAGGGGAACTCAGCACACGCACTATTCTAAATCAGATGCATAAACAAATGCAAAGGGTATCCAAAGTATATCAGAAAGCCACACATGCAACGCACATCTTATTCGACCTGAGCTTTGTGATTGTCGTCTTCAGCCTTGCGCTTACGCGAAGGCGTATCCTGCTTTTCAAGGACTTGCGACTCGTTCAAATGCTGTACTCCATGGTCACCTTCTTCGCCATCCTCCGCCTCCACCTTCTCCCAGTCCTCGTCTTCTGCTTCACCGGGAGAAGCTGGAGTCTGAGAATTGATTTCTGTTGGAGCAAGTGTTTCATCCTCCTCATTCCAGTTCAAATCTAGTCGTACGATCTTCGCGCCGGACGGTTTCAATCGCCGATAGTATTCGGCTACATCACCGTCAACCCTAAATCCACGCGCAATATACCATTCCAACCCCTCTTCATTTGCCTCATGAACATGTGCTGTAACAGAGCAGATGTTATAGTGCCTGACGAGCTCGGACACCTGGTATGAGTCTTTGCCCTTGCGGTCCGGCGACGACGCAAAGAGAAGCGAATTCAACAGTGATGCTGCCACACCACTACCCCGGTACGGCGAGAGAAGATGTAGGGTCTGAATGTAGAGATTTTTTGGGCATTTGTCCCCTTGCATTTCAATCTCTTTGTTTGAGTCTTCTGCCTGTCGGATCCTCTCTAGCCGACACCGAATGCCCCCGATCACTTTGTCCGTCCCGGTAGATGCGCCGGATACTGGGGCTGTAGCAATAGGGTGGTCATGGTAAATAGCAACCCGCGAAAGAGAAGCGATCACCGGATCAGTTATGATAGCTGTATAGAACGAGTTTGGGTAGCGGATAGGAAGGAGTAAGCCCGTGATCCGCGTCAAGGAAGGGATATGCGCCGTGTTGACTTTCTCAATTGTTATATGGGGGTGTGGGGTCGCCACGCCAGCTGAAATATCATGAGGATAAGGAGTGAATATCTCTTCTTTTGAGCGTTTTGGGCCAGACGTGTTTGCGACAGCTGATTGAGGCGGCTGGACTGGAGGGGGGTGGATTGGAGGCCGCACAGGGTGGCGGTTGGTCGGCGGAGGAGACAGAGAAGAGGAAGAAGTCGCTGGCCTTGTCTGATTCTTTGCAAACAGCTGGTATGCCATTTTGCAGTAACTTTAATGGTCGTTTGTGAAAGAACAAGCAGAGAGGCACCTGGGCAGCGAATGCGGAGATACGATAAGATAAGCCCAGTGAACAACTTGCTCCAGCCTCATCCGTCTCTTCATCTCCCCGAGTGATATTTGATTCGCATGCAAATACAAACCTCAATAGGTCAGTGCCCTATTTGCTCTCGATGCCTGCTTTCTATTGTATGCGTCGATAGAACACCTTCATTGATCGCATTGTCTTCCCCTATTGTTGCTGGCTATTAATCCTACCTCGCCCCCCCCCCATTATTGAAGCTCACTGACAATAAGCCTTACACTAGGCTATACAATTCAGCCCTCCCTATTGTCTTCTTTCTTCCATTTATTTTGGCTTCTATGTTTTGGACTTCCTTTATCTTCTTCTCTCCTACATCCGTGCACCCATTGCGTCAACCCTGCATAGATTTCCAGTACATGGAGAACTAAACCTCGGACCTAACGGTTCGGAGCACTCACTACCTGTGTCGCGGGCAGACACAGCCGTCGGTCAATCAGGACCGGACGACAAATATTCGGCGCATCCATCTCCGGCCGCAATCCGAAAATGGCCGATTCCAACAGCAGCGGTGGTCGCAGGCCGACCTATCCTGCCGGAACGATCGCCAAAGTGGTATGATGGCCCTGAGCGAACTACATGGGTTATGCAATACAGGCTCTAATGACTTCTTATCTAGGCTACCGACATTCTAAACGAAACATTCCAGAACATCATCCACGACCTTGTGGCCAAAGTTCACCGTGAAGAGAAGGTGGCGCGCATGCGGTCCGCGGTGGTTCTCGCCCGACAGAAGGCGGAGGAAGATGCAATCATGCCGGAGGAGGCACCCAGCAAGACCTCAACGGATACAAAGAGAGAAATAATTCTCGACACCAAGAAGCTTGCGGGTATGCGCATGGAGACGGATGCAGCCGTTTTCAACCGCGGAAAGGTCTTCCTCAAGGGGAATCCGATGAAAACCGTGAAGGAGCATGTGTGCCCAGATTGCCGCCTCCCCAAACTCATGTACCCGACCACCGGGGCTAATTCTTGCATCCCCCCCGATCCCGATGCTGAGTACTGTACAAATGTGCCCATGATCGACCTAGCCGGCCATGATGTCCACGGCAAGCTCTTTGCAGTCATGCCGAACCCCAAGAAAAAGAAGGGTGATCGAGACAGCACCATTCCTGAAATTCCAACCACCAAGTGCCCTATCTGTCCGCGCTACTTTGTCATGACTCGCCTCGCCCAACACCTTGAACGCTGCGTCTACGGTGGTCGTGGCGGCGGCCGCAACAAAACTCCCACAGATAGCGGAGCTAGCAATGGCAATAGTCCCAGCTCATCAGCACCCAAGCGCCCTTACGCAGACGACGACGAAGAAAGTCCCAGCCCCACCAAGAAGAAGAAGCTGAATGGACCCAAGAAGGGCTCCACCACAAAGCCTGGTCCCAGTAAACTTAAGCAATCATTCACGGTTGAGGACAACGACGACGACATCAAGAGTGAGAACGCCGACTAAGCTTCCATTTGTTTTCCCATACCCTTTTTTTCCTATCATGGTGTCTGCGGCGTTTGAGCTTTGTTTTGATGGGCTGGTTATGTCCCATGGCGTCTCTGGGTCTGGTTTGGTCTGGTCATGGTTTGACCTTTCCTTCGAATAAATCTGCATAGATGAATGATGACGAGGGGGATGGGCTTTGTAGGATGTACATTACTTGATAACATGAAATACAACTGACAGAGGCACTGCAAGAAATATGCAACTGGTTGGTGCTAATGTCAATATTTTCTTCATTTCTTATTACTTTGAACTCATTGGACAACCAAAAAGTCTCCAGGTATACAGCTTAACATGTATGCTGCAAACCGATCTCGCTCCAAAACCACCTGGGCACTATTAGTCTCGTTCGTGATAATGGACTCGCCTGCCTACGACTTTAAGAAGTGATTATACTGATGACCATTTCTCCTATGTACTTTTTGCTTCTTTTTTTTGAGTGATCTCCGGCATTCTTATGTTTTCTATCACTACCAGCACCCTCTTTTAACCTTAGAACCTTGGAAATCATCCTAGGTTAGCTCATCTGGCCATGCTCGTACTAAATGTAGGTTTGGCACTCCTCCTTCAAATACCTGTTTGTCTCTTCCCAACGTTACCTAGGTAAATTTTGATTTCTAACGACAGATAGTGTTCAGAAGTAGTTCATATGTTGTCTCTAATGTGTATATTGGTTTTGACCTTAGGCGGAGAGGTACAGCCTATAGCCTATACTAGAACCAATGTTATTAGCCTCTAACATATAGATATAAGAAATCCTAGCCCACTCACTTTTCAATCTGTTCACCCACCCCCAGATAGCAATTCCCAAGATGAGGCAAGGCTACACAGTGCCTATAATGCCCAGGCAAGCGATTGGTGGTGATGCGAGAGACTGTCTGTGTGTTACTTAGATCCTTGTCCTTCCTTGACAAAAAGTCGGCAAATCTCTTGTTTTCATCTAACTTAAAACCTATTCCTGACATTGGATATCTGTCTATTGATCCAAGATGTAGGTTGAAATTGATTGAGGCTTTGTTTGGCGACTCTGTGCCTATGTGGTTAGCCACCAGGCCCTGGGGCCGGGACAACTGTGGATGCTTAATAAGTGCGGGGATCCAGCATTTCATCTCTCACCAACCACGCCTAAATATTTTCTAAAATGGCTGATATTCGCGCATGGGCAGCTCCTCGTCTCTCCCAGCTTCTCCCGCTGGACCCAGACTCTCTTTCTCAGGTTATCGACTATGCCGTAAGCCTCTCGAGGGAGGCATGTGCCGATCACCTCAAAAACCTCCTCGGCGACTCCCCGGCCGCCCTAGAATTCATCTCCTCATTTAATTCACGCCGAGAACCCCAGCGACCACCTCAGAACCCTCCCCCACCAAGCAGAGATGCATCGAGATCAAGTGGAGGAACCAAGAAGGGCAAAAAGAAGGCTCCACTGCACACTGCCGGCCCACCACGTCGACCCGACAACTACGGCGATGTAGGAGGTGGTTACAAGAAAGCAGATGAAGAAGACTATATGTCTTCTCGAAAACCAGCTGCTCCCACTCTTGCACCATCACCGCATGGGTCCTCAGCCTCATCGCGCATTCCCTCCCCCTTACCCGCATCATCCCCGAAGCCACCACCATCTGCGAGTGGCCCTACAATCTCGGACATGTTACCAAATGTGCGATCAAAAGTAAGCAAGTCAACACGTCAAGGTGGAGGGGCAGGATCGTCTTCCAAGGGAAACACAGCTCTCACAACCAACGACATCTCCGACCTCACTGCAGCTATCGCTGCCCTGGAGGTATCGACGAATCCCAGCCTGGGAGAGAGACGCAGTTGTACTTGCTACGGGTCGCTACACCCGGTATTTGATCCGGCACCCAATTGCCTCAACTGCGGGAAAATCATCTGCTCACTCGAGGGTCTACAGCCGTGCTCATTCTGCAGCACACCGCTCCTCTCCGCCGAAGAAGTGCAAGGTATGATTCGGGAGTTACGGGCGGAGCGTGGACAAGAGAAGATGCGCGTACACAATGAAGGTGTTCATCATGACGGGGGTCCTAGGCCTACTCCCGGGTCCGAGCCTTCCAGCAAACTGGATGCCGCGAAAGCACACAGGGACAAGCTGCTCCAGTTCCAAGCGCAAAATGCCCGCCGAACCAAGGTCGTCGATGAAACGGCAGATTTCGAAACTCCCAATGTCGCCTCAACCTTGTGGATGACACCCACACAACGAGCACTGGCGCTCAAGAAGCAGCAGCGCATTCAGCGCGAGATAGACGAGAAAGCTCGTCCTGAGTGGGAGAGGAAGAAGACTGTGATGAGTCTTGATATTAAAGGTGGCAAGGTCCGACGAGTTTATCATTCCGCACCGGCAGAATCAACCCCAGAGCCCAGTGAGCCTGAACCTGTTGATGAAGGAGGTGCGGAGGACAGCCCGCGAGGACAACATGCTTTCAGTCGCAACCCCCTTCTCGCAGCTGGTGGTCTTATGCGACCTGTCTGGCGCGCCCCCGAGACGAAACAGGTTGAAGGAGCGGAGCAAACTGAACGAAAACAGACTTGGCGACGTGTGCAAGATGACAACGACGACAATGAGCAGTGGATTTTGGATGGAGGAATACATGGGCACGCCACTTAAATATAAACTTACATGGATTTAACCGCAAGGTCCAAAGCCTGGGCCTCAAAAAACACTATTTCCGGCCATCTTCATAATCCTGCATCGACCACCTCGGAAGACACTTTATAGGGGTTACTACCGGCTTCATCGCCAATATCCGTTTTGCAGGACAGGCTCACGTGACAAAAGAGCGTGTTTACTCTGTATCCCTGGCTGTGTCTGGCGCATTCCTCGGTCTTGAAAAAGGCGGAATCCTCGGAACGGATGTCTGATTACCCATGTAAATCGGCTAATAGCGGTGATGTTATCAGACTTCCCAGGAGAGACCGAGCCAGTGGAATCGATAGAGGAATATCTGCTAGCAGGGGATGCTACTGTATGACCGAATTAGTGAATGACGGCATTTTGCCAAAAATAGAAAAGATACATCCATCTATGTTGTATCTCTATGGATGCAACGACAATGAACTTCAACAATTTCCACCACAAGGCTTCATATTGAAATGATCACTTCTTCGTCTTAGCCCGCAGAACCCACTGGAATCCCGCGTTCCCCACAAAAGTACCAGACATGAGGAGGCTTCCCCGCGGATACCATAAAGTCGATACAGTGCGTGGAGATTTAAGCATGACCAATCACCGGCACTGCAATGCATGGGCCATCCAAAACAACCGCCTATAACCGAGTCAAACCAATCCCTATCTGTACAGAATAGTGGAAACCAGCAACTGTTAATTGGGGTTCCAGTTCCCCCAGCAAAGCCGACCTGTTTCGTAGTACGGATCCGTCGTCATTGACCATGAGCTTCGGTTGGGAGCGGATATCGACGGTAGCTGGAGTATAAAGGAAGTTTGGGACATTTGATAAGTAACGTATTGAGCCAATCCAAGGTCATTTCTGCATGATCATCTCACAAAATGCTCGTTGAATCTGTGCTGGAGTCCTTTTCTCTACAGAGGGTTCTGGGAGGCTTGGTAGGGCTATTAGCCGTAGCGGTACGCATATCCCATTATCAACCACCCACTTCTAAGAAATATCGTATCCTACAAGTAGGATAATCTAACACACTTCAGACTCTCGCCTACACCCTCTACAATCGATTCATTCACCCGCTCCGTCGTATCAACGGCCCCATCCTCGCATCTATTACACCCTGGGTCCAGCTCTACCATGGCCTGAAGGGCGACCGCCATCTCTGGTTGCACAAGCTGCACAGTCAGTACGGTACACACGTGCGTGTTGCGCCTAATTTCGTCTCTGTCAACTCTGACCGTGGGTTGCATGATATCTATGGGCATGGGAAACACCTTCAGAAGGCCAAATTCTACAATGCTTTCCCTGCTATCAAGGGCGTGTATAATACACACAACGCTATTGATAAAACCATGCATGGGCGCAAGAGAAGAGTGCTTAGCCAGGCTTTCTCGGATAACGCTCTCAAAGGTATGGAGGATGTGATGCTCCTCCATGTGCGTCAGCTGTGTGCCGTACTAGCTGGGTATGATGGGGATTTCGAATCGCATGATCAGAAGGGCAATGTCAAGAACATGGGTGACTGGTTTAGTTATCTCTCGTACGATGTCATGGGCGAGCTCTGCTTCGGGAAAAGCTTTGATATGCTTATTTCTGAGACTCTGAGATATAAAGTTGGGTTGGTGGATCGTGCTGCGAACAGGCACTATGTGGTAAGCATTCCTTCTTTTCCCGCACCATTAGGAACACTTTGTCTGATTCTGTCATAGTGTGGACTTTGGATGCCTCTGGACACATGGGGTCTGGACCAGATAGTCATCCGCAAGCTGACGCGCGACCGATGGAACTTCATTATGAACTCACGTGTTGAAGCCAACGAGCGCGCCAAGGAGCGTACCCAGATTGGTCGGGACGCTAAAAAGGACTTCTTTTATTATCTGTTGAACGCGAAGGACCCGGAGACCGGAAATGGACTCAGCACGCCGGAGCTTTGGGGCGAGTCAAACGTTCTCATGATTGCGGGCAGCGATACAACCTCGACTACACTGGCGGCCACACTCTTCTACCTAGTTCGGAGACCAGATGCACTGGCCAAGCTGTGCGCCGAGGTTCGCGGTGCCTTCAACGAAGTCGAAGACATCATTACCGGCAGCTATCTCGGCGAACTGGTGTATCTCAAAGCATGTATCGACGAGGCGTTGCGTCTGGCCCCAGCCGTGCCCGGTGCCATTCCCCGCGAAGTGATGGAAGGCGGCGCTGTAGTCGACGGCGTTTTCTTACCCGCCGGCACAGACTGCGGCACGCCAACATACTCCATCCACCGCCAAGAGCGGTACTACCGGGAAGCAGGGGTCTTTATGCCGGAGCGCTGGATTGAGGACGCCACCTGCACGGCCTCTGGAGTGTCCTGGCAGACGACCAAGGAGAGCATTGAGACTGCACGGCACGCATTTTGTCCGTTTAGCATTGGACCCCGTGGATGTATTGGCAAGAGCATGGCTTTTATGGAGATGCGGCTGACACTGGCGCGGCTGGTGTTCCTCTTTGACATGTCATTGGCGGATCGTCAGGGCGAAGACGCGGGGCACCTGGCGCTGACGGATCATTTTACCTCCGCAAAGAATGGACCGAATGTTGTATTCCGACGAAGATAATTTAGTTCGGTTATTTTTAGGCAATTCACATATGTATCATTCAAAAAGCGGTCATGCAGAAGATTTAAAAATAAACAAGTTGAAACATCCAAGTGTCGCTTAATCTCGCAGCCTTATCCGCCCCCTACCATCTCAACTTCTCAGGACACGGTTGCGCACTTGGCAACCTTTCTCGACCATTTTATCTGTGTACATTTGAAGATTGATATTTACATGGATCTGATTGAAGGGGCTTATTCATTATGACCTCGCCCCTGATTGTGACGTTCGTGCAGGCGACCATTTTGAATGCCATCTCCAACGTCCTCGCGCAGCTGATTGATCAGCGCAACAACAAAGTAAGAACTACTATGTTCTATGTTCAAAACATGATGGAATTAACAAAATGCCAGGCTCCATTCACTCTAAACACACCGGCTCTCCTCCAATTTCTGGGCTATGGCGTCTTAATTGTGGCTCCCAATTTCTATTGGCAACGCGCCCTTGAAGCGCGTTATCCAGGGTTTCCTACGCGTTCTGAGCTCTCAAGTGCATTCAGTATTCGATCGCTGAAATCCATCTTCTCACCGCGCTCATGGCTTTCCCTCTTTTCAAGATCTCGCCAGGATGATTCCCTCCCTAGCCACAAGGAGAAAGAGAAGCATGTCCGATGGGCTCCACAAACGCAGACATCCGGGCTGCGCAGCTTCGTCATGAAATTCTTCTTTGATCAGACCGCTGCCTCGATTGTAAATCTTGTACTATTCGTGGTTCTCATCAATCTGCTGAAGGGAGAGACTCTGGCAAAGTCGTGGAATTTGGTTGTTTTGGTAAGTTACTCTGCTGTTGAACTATAGTGTCAATTACCCAGATGCTGACTTCTGTAGGATTTCCGGCCTCTCATGAGTGCCCGTCTGAAGTATCGGCCTGTTGTTTCGGTCTTAATGTACACAGTCATTCCTGTAGATCGACGAGTGGTCTTTGGAAGTGCATGTGGGGTGATCTGGGGTGTGTATTTGAGCTTATATGCTGGGGTTTAGGTGTTTTGTATCATTTATTCTGCTTGTTTTGTGTTCCTTGAGCGTTATATTGTCAAAGAAATTAGTACTAATATGTCAAATGGGTTTTCCCATGAAGGGCAAATAAAATAAAACCTGATCCAATGTCAAAAGTTCGTTCTCTTGAACACTCCGCTATTTATTTTATCTATCATTCTCCATCCGTTGTAGTAAGGTGATTACTAGAAACCCTCATGTCTAAGGGTGCTTCTGATGATACTAAGACAACGAGCCACAGAAGCAGCAACAAATCAGCACCAAGGGATCATGTCAAATTAGATGTTGCCATCATCTTCATCTCACATCTGATACTCACCGTGTATTTTGGTGAACTAATTGTAAACAATGTCTGCCCGGGTATCCTTGCAACTGAAGTCGACAACAACACATCAGCCTCGTCCAAGCATGGGACACTGTGGTCCGATTCATCCCACAAACCCTGACGATTTAAAAGTGAGGCGGGAACAAAATGGATATGCGCTAACGGGAACAAGCGTGTCGGGAAATTCTCTAGATTGGATTTTATATGATAAGCACGGAAGGAACCTTGGAACTCGACACCTTCAGCATTGGCCTCTTAAGTGAGATGGAAACGCGGGTCTATCTCAGTCTAGAAAAAAGAACATTCATTAAAAACATGAAGTCCATCACAAATAGCAATGATATTGGTTGGGCTTTTTATCGGACATTAATATACGCAGTAATTATCATAAACAATAGAAAGGTGGCATATGGCCCAGTACAATATTCCGTAGACCATCCCACGAAGAACAGAAACAAAGGAAGGGAGCGAAAATTAAGAATGTGCACGAAAAGGCTGCTTCAGTCCGAAGTTGAACCTCAAACAGGGGTCACCTCGATCTTCTTGCCCTTGACAGACAACCACTCAACGAAGATTGGTCCCACGAGCGACAATGCGCCCATGGCGACAGAAACGTAGAACGTCTGCATGACAGCAGCGTTCCAGGCAATCAAAACACGGTGTAGGGCATCGCCACTAACAACAGTGCGGAGCATAGTAGCACCGGCAGAGATGAGCTTCGCAGCATCCTCGTCAGGCGCATACTGAGCCAAGTTCTTGACGAGCTGGTTCTGGAACACGTTCTGCCCGACCGAGACGAAGATAGCGCCACCAAGAGTCTGGGCGAACATGACGATAGCCGTGCCACTGGGGATGTCTGCCGGCTTAAGGGCGGTCTGAGCGACGATCATGGGCTGCTGCATGCCAAGACCCAAGCCGATACCAAAGAGCGCTTGATATCCGATCCACTTGGAGTGGTTCGAGTCTGTCTCTAAGGTCGTCAGTAGTCCTGCGCCGATGGTCATGATCATGGACGAGGCAATCATGAAGGGCGTGTAGTATCCAAAGACGGTGACTAGCCCACCGGACAGGATAGATACAACCACAACTGAGAGGATCGTGGGCAGGTTCATGATGCCGGAACTCAAGGCGGTTGCACCCTTGATCGATTGGAACCAGATAGGGAGCTAAGAGTGTTAGCGCTTTGCTTGGACCAAGTAGGAACGGGAAATAAAGAAATGGAAAGAGGGCTCACATAAAATGTCAGGACAAAGAAAGCAGCTCCAATACAAAGGGCATACCATGCCGAGCCCCAAATGTTGCGGTTCTTGATCAGGCGCGGCGGTACGGTTGCGCGGTCCCCGGCCCAGATCTCGACACCAATAAACATGAGACCGAGAACACCAAAGACCACAAATAGGCCGATGATCCGTCCGCTGCCCCACGCATATCTGGTACCACCCCACTGCATCGCGAGCAACAAGCTGATGATAGCGGGCAGGAAAAAGAGGGAGCCGATCAGGTCCAGCTCCTTGATCTGTTCTTTCAAGGTGTTCTTCTTCAGAATGGCTTTTGGGTTTTGGAAGAAGAAAAGCACGAAGAGGAAAGTCACTCCGCCGAGAGGCAAGTTAATATAGAAACACCAACGCCAAGTGAGGTGGTCGGTGAATGCGCCTCCCATACTTTCAGAAGTTAGCATAACCCGGCAACCAAGAAACAGAAGCAACGTACAGAGGACCAGCTACATTAGCGATGCCAAACATGGCGCCAACAAGACCCGTATACATGGGCCGCTTGACCAGGGGCACACTCTTGCTGATGATGAGGATAGAGCCTGAGAAAAGACCAGCTGCTCCAAGTCCGGCGATGGCTCGACCGCAGATGAGTCCGACCGAGTTGGGAGTGACAGCACAGACGAGCGAACCGACCTCGAAAATACAGAGAGCGATGAGATATATCCATTTGATCGAGTAGAATGTGTAGAGTTTGCCGAACATCAGAGACACAGCGCATGTTGTCAGGAGATATGAACTTCCGTACCAGCCGACGTCGTCGAGTGAGTTGAATTGGTCAGTGATTTTGGGAATTGCTGTGGCAATGATTGTGTTGTCCTGGAGGATCAGTGTTAGCTTGAAATCATCAAACAAATCAACCTTTCATGCGTACCAATGCCACGCAGAACACGCATAAACAAAGAGCAATGCTGATCAAAGTCAATTTCCATGCATTTGGATATTCTTCCTCGTCCTCCGGCGTTTCGGTGTCACCGTTCTCTTTTTTCTCTTCTTGTGTTGACTGCTTGTCGAATGGTTCATTAGGGACCAGCTCCCTATTGGAGTCGTTGTGAACGGGCGTTGGCGTGTCACGGATCGCAAGTTCTTTCTCGGAGTCATTTTGGGGAGACAAATTTCTCAACAAAGGCTCATCGACTAGAGCACTCTCTTTTTCACTAGACGGCTTCGAAGTCTGACCTCCAGATTGGGTATGGGTATCGTCATTGGGTGCCACGTTTTTGTGATCGGTGTTGTGCTCGGTTTTGTCTCCAGATACTTCTGCCTCCTTGGGAGATTTGGCCTTGAAGGCGTTGAGGAAGCCCATAATGAGCGAAACAAAAAACAAGCGGTATTAAAAAGGAAAAAAGCAAAGTCCGTAATGAGATTTAACGAAAGTTAGGACGAATAAAGAGGGAAAGGAAAACAAAGGGACTTAAGAGGAAACAGGGAAAAATAAGCCAAGATTGACATTAGAAACACAACCTATTCGTACAGGTCTCATCAAGAACCTTGCCTATGGATTTCTTGGGAAGGAGAAAAGGGCCAATCCAGGTTCCACAGAACCCTGTGGTCGCATTTTAGGAGTCCATGTGGTACATGAAATCCTCCACCAACCTGCATATTGTGCAGATTTTTCTTTCTTTCTTTTGCTAGGCAGCGAGGTCTAGTTTTCAAGGAACGAACTAGTCTATTAGTTCTTCAATAGCGAAAATTGGCGATGTGGTTATGCAACTATAATTAGTTGCTGTTATAGTTGCAGTAGTCCCGAACATCATGAGTCGTCAGAAAACAACAAATTTGTTTCTCATCCGACATCCGAGTCAAAATTCGCGCTTGAACGCGGGCGAAATGTCGAGTCCGGTTTGCCTAAGCGGGGCTGTAGTCAGGAGAACGCAAGGATTAGGGGGATCTATTATTCAACTCTTGCATGAACACAAGCACGAGACTTCGGTTGTGGTTGCTCGCCAATCAGCGATCAGGGGGATGTGAATAGTACATCGCCCCTTGCTCGGGTATCCAAGAGAAACATTGTTCCTGCTGCAACGGATTACGAGTACGGAGTACACCGCTGTTGATAAAACAGGGGCAAATGGAAAAACATGAAATCCGACCGAATAATTCGGAAATGGAAAGAGGAATGAAGGGTTTACTCCAATGAATAAAGAGTTCCATTCTAAATCGGAGTTTAGTAGAAGAAATGATCGACAGCTGAAGCTGACAGGGCTCTAACGGGATGGGGATTAGTGCGGTGCGGATCCACGGAAGCAACTCGGAGATCGGGGTTAAGCTTGTCGTTCTACCTTATTTGCTATTCTTCATACTTCATACTCCATAGTTCTATTAATTTTGGTAATCACCTTCATGAGGGCGATGAAAATAATAAGCGGATCTCAAGTACCTCTCCCAATCGCAGGGCCAAGCGTAAAGCTACGGTAACATATTTCCAATGTCTATTGCATGTCCTGAGCACAGCAGTATGGTCTCAGCTGATCTATACTAGCACTCCCATGATTAGTGCTCAATGATATCCATAAGTGGACATACAGCTGTCTTAAAACTATTGTCTTAGTAGACTTTGTACTCGGAAATAGAGCAAGCTTGTCATTCTTAGATTATATCGAACATAGTCATATTGAATATTGATTCAGAACCCGGCATTTCCAGATACTTCAGGGAATACACAAATCTACCTACCCACTGGGAGGGATTGTGTTACATGTGCCCATACACGGCAGACTACACCTATACATGTGGCATAGTACAATATGCACTATTAGCATCATAGAGCTCAATTATTGTCTACAAGTACTTGTCTGGTGTATATGTAAAAAGACTGTAATAGTTGGAGATATAGATATTAAGAACGGAGATAGAACTGTGATGGAGCTCTAATTCCGATCAATAAGGTTCATAGATATGTCAAGTGGACCGATGAAACTAGCTAGCCGTTTCCACTGATTTGTTAACTCCGGGCTCCATTGTAAGGAAGCAAGAAGAAGTCCAAGTATAAAAGGGCACCTCAACCGACCAGAATACTTCATTCCATCACCATCAATCTGCTCACCAAAGAACAATACACTATATCTACTACACAATGGATAAACTCTTCGCACCTGCTCCAGAGCCCGCCACCCCTCTGGGTCGGTACCGGGTCCTCTCCTCAACAGCAGGAGTCCGCGTGTCCCCCCTTCAGCTCGGCGCAATGTCCATCGGCGACGCCTGGAACGAAGCTATGGGCAGCATGAACAAAGAGCAATCCTTCGCACTTCTCGACGCCTTCGTTGCCGCCGGTGGCAACTTCATCGACACAGCAAACAACTACCAGAACGAGCAATCCGAGGCCTGGCTTGGAGAATGGATGGCCGCACGTAACAACCGCGATCGGATCGTGCTAGCCACCAAGTTCACAACCGATTACCGCAGTCACGCAGTCGGAAAGGGTAACGCCCCCAACGCCTGCGGAAACCACAAGCGCAGCATGATCCTCAGCGTCCGGGACTCTCTCCGCAAACTCCAGACCGACTTCATCGACGTCCTCTACCTCCACTGGTGGGATCACACCACCTCCATCGAGGAAATCATGGACTCCCTCCACATGCTCGTCGAGCAGGGCAAGGTCATGTACCTCGGCATCTCGGATTCGCCCGCGTGGGTCGTTGCCGCGGCGAACACATATGCGCGCGCGCACGGCAAAACACCTTTCTCCATCTACCAGGGACGGTGGAACGTGATGCGCCGCGACTTCGAGCGCGATATCCTGCCCATGGCGCGGCATTTCGGGATGGCGCTTGCGCCGTGGGATGTGCTCGGTAGTGGGCATTTCCAGACCGCTAAGCAGATCGAGGAGCGGAAGAAGGCGGGTGAGGGTCTGCGCAATATGATGGGTGCTGGGCAGACGGAAGAAGAGGCGCGTATCTCCGAGGCGTTGGCTACTGTTGCTGTCGAGCAGGGGATCGAGTCGGTTACTACTATCGCTTTGGCTTATGTGCTCTCCAAGGCGCCGAATGTGTTCCCGCTTGTCGGAGGTCGCAAGATTGAGCATCTCCATGATAATATCAAGGCCTTGTCGATTCGGCTTACGGATAAGCAGATTGAGTTTTTGGAGGCGGCAACTACTTTTGATATTGGGTTCCCTGGTAACTTCATTGGGGTTGATCCGAGTCTCAATGGTGGTCAACAAGGCTTCCTGACAGGCATGGCTGGTCGTATCGATTATGTACAGGCGTCTCGGGCTATTGGGTACGAGCCTGGTAAATAAGAGATTTTGATCTGTTTCAGAAGTTCATAATGTCAGCAGGACTTTTGTAGATATTTTTCTATTTGATCCACTTTTGGGTACATCTACCGGGAGAAATTCAGTAAGAAGCAATGGAATTGTAAAATAAGAAATAGACAAGAAATGAAGATGATAATGGGTGTAGAAGCTAGTTCAATGCAATGTACTGTTATCGCATGCCGTTCCACGTCGGGAAGCCATCGAAGGAAGACGTCTCTGCATCTCCATGCTGAAAAATCCAGCCCCCAATATAGTGATATCGTTATGGGAAGTAGATAAAGTATGGGGCATGATAATTGCAGATTTCCGCACCCGCAGGTAGGAAACTCCTGCGGGTTGGCAAGTTGACCATCAAGATAAAAATCCTGATTTCAGCTGATAGTGTTGCCATGGGTTTGGGGGAGCAAAATATGAGAGAATCGGGTTGGGTATTTGTTTTCGGGGGGTAACCGATTGTGGCAGGTCTGAGGTATCGAGTAACATCGGGGAGGTCGACCAAACCAACTTTCATTTCGCTGGGGATAGAGGAGAGAATGGTCGCTGTAAAGGCCATGAAAATGAAGAGCTCCGACCAATAAAAGACACAAATGAATGCAATCATAGGATAGTTTAGGTCATTTACTTCTCGCGAGGAACTTCGAGGTCATTGTCCTTGTTAGCGACGAGGGCAATCAGAGCTGCGCCAACACCGCTGCCATCCTTGGAAATGCCAATGCGGATCTTCTTGTCGCCTGCAACTCCGACTTCGGGAACTTCGCGCAAGGCCTCACGCATATGCCCTTCAAAATTGGGATAGAATTCAACGAGACTGCCATCAACACCGATATCAATGATATCATCGGTTTCAAGCTTGTTGGTGTGCACAAGAATGGCAGCCAACGGAACAGCGCTCAGGCGAGCGGCACGTTTTCCAATGGCGTGAACTATGATTTTCACAGCCTGGCATTCTTCGAAGCTGGGGTTCTCAATCTCGAGATGATCCTTCAATGCGGTCTTCACATCCACCAAGTCCTTGCTGCTGTCAGCCTCGACTGAACTCAGCATGCTGGTGTCAAGACCCCATTGACGGAAGAGCATAGAACCTTCAGGAAGAACAACCTTAGAGTTCTTGTTAGCCTTGAACAATCCCAGGTCGGTGTTGCGGTGTAGAGACAAGAGCGCACGGCGCAGAATTTCGCCCAAGAACATGCCCGAAACACGCTTCTCAAACATCTGCACACCGGGGTTGTTGCTGTCGGCATCGAGCTCATCATCGAACACCGTGGTAGGGAGCACGCTCATGTGGTTATCGAAGCTACCCCACTCAGCGTTGATAATCATCTCACTTGTTGAGTCATCAAAGTGGGCATCCTTCATGTGCTGGAGCTTGGTGATGTTCTTGGTCTTTTCCACGTAGGCACCGTTGGTACCAGTTCCGAAAATGGCACCGAGGAAAGTGCCAGTCTTGCCTGGCGAGGTGTATGAGCGGGCCATAAGAGTACCGACAGTATCGTTAACTAGTGCAGCCACGCGCACTGGCAGGTTCAACTCATCAATGGCAGACTGAAGAAGCGCGCAAACATCGTGGCCAACCGCATCGGGAATGTTAAAGCCCTTGGTCCAACGGATCAGTGTTCCGCGGTTGATACCGCACTGGCGTACGGGGAAACTGAAGGTAAAGCCCAAATCGAACAAGTCTTCTTCGTTGTTATCCTCCCGTCGACGGAGCTGGTGGGCCTCGAAGTGTTCATTGTGGTGAATGCGAAGGAATGCTTCGATTTGACGGGCCAAGAACGAGAAGAGATCCTTCGATGTGCCGGAGGCCATCAATTCCCGCGGAATTAAGATCTTGGATTGGGTGAGGGAAAAGGTAGTATCGCCGTGCAGGAGGACCGAGCACACACGGAAGTTTGTGCCACCGAGATCAACAGCCAAGTAAAGGCCCTATAACAAGGAGAATCAGCACGCAACTCCCGTTGTAAATAGTCTGCCTTCATACCTTTTCTGTGCCATTTGGCACTGCAGTCACGAAGGTAGGAATTTGGCTCAAGGTGGTGCCCTCTTTGGTCAAGCCCTCGTTGGACTGCTTGATGTACTCGGCAACCCCGCGCTGCACTTTCTCGGCGGGGTAGTCAAAGTCACGCGCAATGCGCGTGGCCTGATCCAATAGTGAAGAAGACATTGTGTAACAAGAAATGAGAATAGCCGGTTGAGTAAAGGTTGAGATACCAGCTAATAGAGAAAAGAATGGAAATTAGTAGGGTGAGAGGAAGAAGTTAAGAAGAGAAAAAAAAGCGGGAGAAGTGCAAAGAAATAAGAAAGGCACGAAACACAGGACATCAAGGTGGGATGACGGCGGGAACCATGAGGTCAGTTCCGGTACCTTGGCAGTACATTTCCCAGCGTAGCAAAGCCCACTGTTAATGATGTATCCTCAATGTACTCCTAGAGTATCAGGGGATTGCCGGGTTCGCCGGAGAGAAATATTACTTTGTTTTTATCTATAAAATTGTACGCTTTCAATTTCATTCTTTGAACTATAGACGAATCAATAAACATTGTTATTGTCATATAGTATGATCCTACCTATGGCCGAAAGCAGCCTCTACATTCCTGGGCATTCGTATGGAATTTCTTTTTTTTTTTCAATGACGTTATGAACACAGACATTTAATTTTGGTAGATTTAGGCAGTTGTGGGGGAAAATTATTATTGGTCATTTCTTTCTAGCTGCATATTTCCCCCGACTTCACCGGTGAGCGACACAGGTTAATACCGGGGCAGGGGACGGGAATATGCAAATGCCACATCGGGGGGTAATGGTTATTTCCCGCATTATTGAGACATGTGTATTCCTGCATGTGCTGATTTGTGTGATTTGAAAACATTGATATTTATGTGGCACTAATACGCAAATGTACAACATATGTATACACATGCTGCACATGCTGTAAATGCTGTACATCACAGAGACGGGATAGATCGGCCCCATCCCGATGGTCAAATAGCCCGAATGCACGGAATCCCGAGTGTGGATGTCTGAAACCCCATGGAGATGATGAGACATGTGGCTTTTCTCTTATTAATACAAATGCCACAATATATACCGGATTTTCCCTGGCGGGTGGGGCTTTTCTATTTCAGCTGCCGCCGCTTTTATGAGTGTGCTTAGGCTCAGGCTAGATGTCAGCACGGGCTCAGATCAGTGATCATGCTCAGTTCAGTCACGTGCAGAATGAGTACTTAGTGGCCCGGGGATACTTGCTGGTTAGTAATCAGTGATTACTCAGTTATTAGCATAATAGTACTATTTGTAACCTTGGAATATGCAAGACACATATATACTATGGTGTGAAGAAGAGCTATATATATTTTACCGGTACTATCCAAGGGATCCTTAGATATGTAATATATGGTAAACTATATAATACTAGAATTATGCTATATATTAATAAAAAATAAATCCGGAATAAATCATCAAATGCTAGTTCTTACTATAAGCTAAGTACCGATTAATATAAGGCATTTCTTTATAACTTATATAGGTCGTGTTTTTCTCTAAATTTGTCGTAGTTACAGTCCTATAGGAGGCCCTTTAAAGTCTTATAGGACCGGACTAGGCACCTCACTCCCATCTCTTAGCACTCCCATAGGACCCAATGGTGGGAGTTGGCAAGGTCTACCAGCATGTTCTCTTATTTTTCCGTATCTGCCTAGAGCGTATTTATTCTCTTTTTCTTTTCGTCATATGGGGCCTAAAGGGTAGAGCTAAGATAAGCTTCGTCCCTATCTAGAGGGTCCACTGGCATTTTCTTCTGTTTTTCCGTGTCTGCCTAGAGCCTATTTATTCTCTTTTTCTTTTCTTCATACAGGGCTCAAAGGGTGGGGCCAAGATAAGCTTCGTCCCCGTCTAGGTCCGCCGCAAATTTCTCCAATAATAAAGAGTACATTAAGCCTTACGATCGCAGGGGTTGGAGCCGAGTCGCGGAGAGCTTTTATTCCGGTGAACATCCTATGATCATACGAACAAGTTGATTGTTGAGGTTGGGTTTCAGCTAACAACGATTGATGGCTATACACGCATCCAATTCTCCCCTTGGTTTGGCTAAAATGGTGATGACATCTCTCTAAAGCGGATGCAGCTGTGTGGGTCAACGTTATAGAATAGCCGTCATACCTCGGCCTAAAATTCGGCAATGGGTCAGAACCACCTAGGTGCCGGATTCCGAGGTCTGGCTATTTTGCTTTTGCTAGCTAGGGCAAATTCGCACACACAACATTCTTTAGTGTTGCTCCTTATATTATTTCCTACATTGAATCCATCAGAGAGCATACAAAAGCCCAGAAACGATGTCTAAGACTTCCCGAATACGAACGGTTCATACAATGCACGAGCCGGGACTTTTGGATGAAGATGCCTGAGGCAAGATGGCTGCGATACCAAGTCCTCACCATCGTTGTCTCCCGTCATACCGTATCGTGCTCGCTGCTGGCGGGAAGACCAGTATGAAGAAAAGAAAAAGATAATAAACTGGCTCTAGGCAGACACGTAGAAACAAATGCCGGTGGACTCAGACGGATATAAAGCTTGTTTTGGCCCCATAGGGCTGAGAACACCGTGGACTGCATGTCCCAACGCGGCGTTTGTCCGCCACTTCTGCCGCTGCTCACTAAACAGTTGCGCGCCAATAAGCTCTCATCAACTGGCAATTGTCTCCTGAAATAAGTGTCTTAAAGAGCGGTGGCACCTGGCAGCTCCCCCTACTTGAGCCTAACACACGCGTCGAAGTGGGCTCAGTCGGTTCTTGTGCTGAGGAGTCGGGTTGGAAAATTTCAAATTTTTTTAATGAATGGACCCAAGCGTTAGAAGCATATATAAAGCGTATTCTCGTCGAACGTAAATGAGCAGAATTAGATCTTTCTTCGATATCTTACTCTACATTATCCTCTTCTTTCATTAACACACCCTCAAATCTTGGAGACGAGTCATGGCTATCGTCACTTTAGAGCACATTGCTATTGCAGAGCTGATCATCTACATCCCAACGGCTTTGGTCACCATCTTGGTTGTCCTACGCCATGGCTTTCACAAGCAACTCGGCTGGATATACTTGTGTATATTCTCAGCAATTCGAGTTGGTGGAGCCGTTATGGAGACCTTGAGCACGAGAAACGCAAATAATTCAACTTATAAAGAATGGGCTATAATTATACAGTCTGTCGGATTATCCCCACTTCTTCTATCAACATTAGGTCTGCTAAAACGAGTGTTAGTTCTACCCTTATCTGATACACTGGCAGACAAGCCTATGAATGATACTGACTAGCCGATAGTTTTGACGAGACATCACAACATATGCCGTCAAGCCCAGAGTCTAAGCGTAATACCATTTTACAAGGATTATCATCTTCTGGTGTTGGTGGTAAACTGTGAGTAGCATTGTTGTTAAATAATTGGTAAAGACCGAGCCTAGACTTACCTATTCTACCTCCTCTAGCATTGGAATATATTCCCAAAGGGCTACAGCTATATCGAGGCGTAGCAAACTTATTCAGCTCCTACATCTTCCTGCGCTTATCGCCCTGATTCTCTCTATCAGCGGCGGAACTAACCAAACCTCGTCAACTGTCTCAAATCACACTAGTGGCAAGACCCAAACCTGTGTTGCAATCATCATCTTCCTGATCATTTATATTGCGACCTGTATACTATGGATTATCACGACTCGGGATATCAGCGTTATGGTATCTAGTCAAAAGCGCATCTTCTTATGTGTGCTCCTGGCATTACCTTTTATCGCGGTTCGCATTCTCTACAGTCTGATTTGTGATTTTGGAAACAATCCCCAATTTTCATTGATCTCTGGTGACCCTGAAATCCAATTGGTCATGGCGACATTCGAGGAGTTTGTCGTTGTCTTGATTTACACAATCCTGGGTGTGATTACGCCAAAGTCTGTGTCAAATGCTGTCACCGATGCTCGTGAGCAAGAGACATACCATATGACTGGGGATGCTGAACATGGCCGTTATCATCAAAATACTGACCGCCTAACATATGAAGAGTCTATGTATGCCCACGCGGCAGCTCAAGCGGTCCACAATCAACATGTACGGCGGTAATCTTGACGAGCGCTGGGACATATTGGATGATTGTGTCTTGCCGATATGACTTGGTTGGAAAAAGGGACTCTGTCAATCCGAGGCGTTGAGTTATAGATACATTTTGTTGTTGCTATCAATTTTGGATTTTCAGTATAGCACTTCCGGAAATCGGTGTCACCATCTGCACTCTTCGATTGATTCTCAAACCCTGGTGCCAGGACACACTAGAGCCTCGGCTTGTAGTAAATTGCAGAATGGTTTATTATGGCGGGACCAAATCGGCCGGACTTGTCAAGCTCTACTAATAATACTTAAAAAAAAACGACTACTAAGACGGCTAATACAGAAATTGGGGAGTAGCAGAGCACATTGATTATGTAATGGCACGTGATCAAGCCAGGCCCAGGGACGTGCTCGGTTTTACTTAGTGATCAAAAAGCGGCAAGGGATGAGCACTAAAACGGAAAGGGAAAGATTAGGTACATACGGAGTAGTTCCATGGTTATGCCTTTTCCTGTCCTCAACCTTGGAACTATACGTAAGAACGACCTGCTTTTCGAAATCCAAATTCCCACTATATATCACATCCAGGGAAGTTTGATTGGTTTATCCCAAAAGTTGCCCTGGAATGCTGACATTTTGCACCTGTGAACCCCAATTTTGTGCTATTCATTAAGTACAAATTATGTTATCAAGTTTTCAGATTGATAGAACTTGAGTACATACAAACATACAAGAATAGTCGGCCACGTTTGTAGCCTTGAGACGTATTTTTTGGCAGTCTTTATACAAATCTTTTAAGATGTCCTCCCCGATATTCCTTTCAGTTGTCCCCCTTATTGGCGGAGAAAACGACTAATAAGTGCAAAATGGATTTTCCATGTATAGCATTTGAACATATGTACCTCAGGCTTCAGGTGATAGCCATGGTCGCTACCTTGCTTACGCGGAGACTAGGCACAACTAGCGTGGTAGTCAATCTTATTCTTTGTTTAAACGGCACATTGTTCTGTACAATGACTCTCCTGTCTCATGTGATACATATGAACCTACCTTTCCTACTGAAAGTGCCAGAACATATTACTCAAATGGCTGTACAGCAATAGACTCTGCAGAGACCAAGAATACAGCGTTTTGTTTACCGTAACATAAGCGTCGGCGTGGAAATCATGGCTATCATAACCTTTTAGTCATGCATTTGCTAGAAGACATTAATTGAAGAATTGACAAGCCTAGACGGAGACACTTTTCAAGTCCTTCCTGTTTGGTTCCGTCATGTTTCTGTTTTCAATACGTCATATTGTTTGAAAACCTTTGGCATTTGCAGCTGTTGGCGCTGAGCCCTTCACTGTCCACAATTCAGTCTATTGCTGTGAAATAAAGCCATGATATCGCTAAAATATCATATCAATGTACACTGTAGTAGTTGACCGTCAGGTTGCATGTTGAGACCAGCCGGCAACTGGCGCCCCGGGCCGAGGATGACTAACACGGACTCACGTGACCTCCAACATCCTCCGAACTGAACGGGTTGTGAGCGGGCATCTCGAACCATCACTGTCTTTCTATCTTAACAGGACTCGTCCTTTTTGCCGAAAAATGGGTGCTGGAAACTCTAAGCCTGAGGCTTCGGCTGGCTCACAACATGTGTTCTCCAGGTATTTGCTCTCCGACCTCGATTTCAGCTTCCGCGGCATTTCGTGCTTGACGGCGGAGAGAACAGGAACTACCTTCCAATTGGCGCCAATTGATAAGGGCAGACGGTTCCTACAGATCTAAAGCAGTTCTCAAGATGCCATCATAATTCGCGACGCCGCGGAGCTCACCAAAACTATTATACAGCCGACGCTAACCTAACCATGCACAGCAACTCTCCCGTTCAATTCTCCTCCAACCTAGTCGATGCACTCCAATCGACCTCAGAGGTGAGCACAACACCGCTATAAGAAAATCCTCAGCTCAATTCAAGAAGCTCACAATCGACCAATGAAATAGACCGACTCCACCCGCGCCAAAGCCCTGGAATTGGAGATCCAACACCGCGTCGCGCAGGAACTGCAACGCCTCCGCGAACGCGAGCAGCAAACCCTCAGCGAGATCGAGAAGCGCATCTCCGAGTCCAAAGACACCACCTCTCTGCCCGTCACAGCAGCGACTGCGCCCCTCGCCCCCTCCACCTCGGGCTACCCAGCCGGCTCACTGAACCTGGACGCACCGCGGATTCCCTTCGCCGGCCGCCACCACGACCCCGTGCCTACAGTCGCCGCGCCGCAGGAAACCGCTGCCGCTGCACAGCCCGTTAAGCGCGATATCTCCCGTAGCTCTGTAGCTGCCGAGATCGAGCAGCTGCGGAGTAAGCTCGATGGGCGGAGGAAGCTCGTGGAGCTCGATGATGGAGTTGCCAAGGCCCGCTCGGATGTTACTAGCTGCCTGCAGTTGAACGATCGCCGGCCATTGAACTGCTGGGAGGAGGTTGATGCTTTCAAGCGTGAGGTTGCACGCATGGAGGCTGCTTTCGTGGATCGCATTGTGGGTTAGATTGGTTGGTTCGGGAATACAGCGGCTTGATGTAAAGTCTCTACGTTTTATGGGACCTGATTTTGGGCTGGGAGCTGCTGTACTGTATGTATAGAAAGTGCATTTTTCTTTGTTCCATCTGTTTTCATCTGAATAGGATAGAGTTAATCCATGGATGAGAGTGGATATCCGTCGTACAACCCTTGAGGGGGCTATCCTTTTGCTAGTAGAAAGATATGCTAAGCATCTAGATACTGGGCCAGACAGTGCTGGAAAGCAAAACTGGGCATCCACACTGCGGGGCAAGGTTCATCGAATTTGATATCATACAAACTCCCACATCCCCAAGCGCCCACTCTTCTCCCCTGAGGCCCGAATGATACACATCCTTCTCTCAGAGAGCTTGACATTGGGAGCCAATACCTTGGAAAGCTGGATAGACCCAATGCCTGTCCCTTTGCCTTCTGAAAGATTATAGTTTCCTGTAGTGACAAAACCAATCAGGTCGTCTTCGGTGGGCACGTCCAATGGCTCAGGGTCAGGTTCTCCATCAGCATATGAGATGAGAGCCTTGGCAAGAAGACGTCTAGCTTCTTCGGATTCAGGCTCAGTGTTTCCTCCCTTGGAGAGCTTCGGTTGACCAGGCTTGCCGATCATTGCCGAGCCAAGATCGAGCCATTTCTGGCGTAGAGCTGGGTCTGTAGGAAGACGGTAGATTCGTGCTCTGGGTGTGGGTGTGCCTCGCGTGATGAGAGAAAGATAGACCGTGGCAAGAGTGGAGACATCGACGGATGTTTTGTCAAGCTTACTTAGGTTTTGGTAGGTATCGGCTGGAGGGAGACGAATATTGTGAATATCGAGGGGTGGGATGATAGGAGTGGAGGATTCGTTCTTCTCAGCCTCCTTGGACTCGGTTGGCTTTTTGTCTGAGCTGCCATCGGCTGTTTTTGTTGTAGCATCGTCCTGTCTCGGCCCTCGAATAAGCCTTTCCCAGTCACAGGCCCACCCATGGCCTATCTCGCCCTTTGGACGACCATCGCCTAACGAAATGTTATCGAATTCGGGACGACGCCCCTTAGGTCGTCGCTCCCAATCACGTCGAGATTTCTCGGTCTCACGCTGGCCCCATTCCCAGCCAGCTCGTGTTCCCGGGAAATCTCCAGGGAACCAAGCCTCGCCTGCTTCGAAAGCAAGCTGCTGCTGCTGCTTTAACCCACCAAGCAATGGGTTTCCTCCGCTAGATAGTGGGTAGAACATGATTGAGTACCAGACCGGGACAACACATTTCCATGGTAATAATACAGTCCAGGATCCCGGGGCATTGCTGCGTTTGGCCCGGGCTTGTGGCTTGTTTGCGAGTATCATGATCGGAATTTGAGGGTCTGATGGTTGGGGTGGTGGAAATTCACCAGGACCGGCAAGAGTGCGGCGCCGGTTGATAGCCTTCTGGCTCGGGAGCTGACGAGCTGCTGTTAACCGAGTAGATCGTTCGAACAGCTGAGAGGGGCCTTGCGTCTTGTCCGGGTGCCATGTAGAAAGTAAGATAGCAAGGTCATTCATGTGAGATTCGTTGTCGGGGGAGTGAAGTGTGCGTGGCGGGAAGTGCAGGCGAGGATCGGAAACGGCAAAAGAGAGCAGGGCATTATGCGGTAGGGAGGACGGATTCGATACTCCCAGAAGAGATGGCCAGACAGCTTCCGGGCTTTGTGCTGATGGGACATTACCGTCTGGCCCGAGAATCGGTTTCAATGTCGCCAACAAGGCCTCGGTAGACCCTGGCCCTGTGATTTCAATACTGCCAATTTCAAATCGCAGGTCCTCGACCATAACAGGGGGGTTTTGTGATTTAGATACCCCAAGAATATCCGCCCATAGCTGGAGGAACGCCGAAGGATGGACTCTAATCCAGAGTTTTCGGTGCTGTTTCTTAGATGACTTGGGCTGAGGTTCGTCGGCATCAACCATCTCAACATCTTCTTGCTTGGCACACCAGATCAACGTCACTGGTGCAGTTGGGCGTTGCGGATGATCCTTTTCAAAGGTCCAAGCCTGTAGAGACCGAGTCCCGGCTCTCCATTTCTTCCCCTTGGTGCCCCATACATTGTCCCCGTTGACACCCACTGCCGTTAGGACAGCCTGAATAGCTGGTTCCGTTCCTTCTAACTGAATAGTAGACATGTAGCTCATATCCCACGCCACGGCACCCCGGGCACCTCGAGCCCGGTGCGTAGGCCGATAACTTTTCTCGGTGGGGGATAAAGGAACAGCAAAGCGCCAAATCGGGTCTTTGGTCGTCGCCATATGAGCTCGCTTTGCATGATATAAATGAGTAGGTAGCCATGTCTTGCATTTCTGGCGCTTGCGATACTTAGGCTCTGCCGGAATAGGCCTCGACAGCTTGTTCTTCTTGATCTTGGGAACTCGTGGTGCAATATCGAAGGCATGGCTTCCCTCCTTTTCCAAGGAAGTTTGGTTCTCTTGATCGCGCTTTAGTTTTGCGGCCGCCCGTCGGGCCTTCGTTTTCGAGTTGATAGCCTGCAGCCGCCGAGCGGTATCGAGTCGAATGCGCATCATCTGGGATGGCTTGCGTCTGCGCGCCGTAACAGTAGGTGTGTTATCCTCGGCCATCTAACGTTGGTGGAATAGCGTGTTAGTCAACGGCTATTGGCAGATCGTAGAGCATTGTCAATAAATACCTCTCGCTTCGCCCGGGCCCTCAACCTCTTCGGAACTCGTTTCACATTATGACTCGCCGTCCGCCGCCGCAGGGAGCGGGGAACTTTTTGGAAGGCTCGCGTTGTGAGCGCATTTTTCGAACGCTGCATCCCCTCCTCCAGAGCCTGGATCTCAAATGCCCGAGCTGCAGAGTAGGCGGCGACATCGAGCTCGCCCGTTGCGGAGAGGGCGGCGTCGGCCGACTGCACAGCCAAAGTGCGCGCATCAAAGGTTTTGGCGCGTTTGCGAGATGCCCCGGCTGGGCCATGCGGACCTGGGGGAGTGAAAGTTTTCCGCTTGGCGGAAGTGTGGGAGGCCATGGCTGCTGATTGAAGTTGTGTGCATGGACGTTCACGAGTAAAAAAAGTTGCCGGGCTTGGCGCGTCATGATCGGCGGGCCCAGGATGATCTTATTTACTGCTCTTTTACTATTGTTATCTACTTTCTTAAATATCATCTAATCCCATTTTTGATACATTGTTCTCGTGATTCAGAAATCTCCTGTAAGTGAATAAATAATTCGCATAAATCGCAAAATCGGGATACGTCCTCACATTACCACTGCGACATGGTCTGTCATATACTTCTGGATGTCGCCCAAGAAACAGGCGGCCACAATGGAGACACCACCGAATGCAATACTAACATAGTATACCCATTTATATCCCTCGGCATATGCAAGCTGGCCAGCTCCTACAACCATTTGATATGCAGTCTCATTACCAGCAATACCAGGGATCGTGCGCAGCTCGCCCAGCAACGAGGCACCGGTTAGCTCAATTGCTTCGCCAATCAATTTGACGTCGGTGATGTTGAGTTCTTTCATCATAACACCACCAATGTAATATGTTGCCGCGGGGACAAACTTCGATATGAAGACATTGTAGTAAATGGTGTAGCCAATGCCACCGCCTACCACGCGAATAGAGAGGGTGAGTGCAGAGATAGTGGCAATGAGATCCTAGCGAAAGCCAATGTCAGTAGTGAAACTTCCTCTCTTACAGTAAAAACCAACTTACATCCGGGCAAATGATTGTGGTAATAATCGAGGCTGGCACCACGATACCTCCAATTCCAAGACCAGCCAGGACGAGAATCCCCCAGAGCTGATACATATTCTCAGTGCCGCCGATAGCCATAGCACCGCATCCTGTTTTAAGGGAAACAAATTAGCTTTTTAGGGACTCTTATACCTATCAAGAAAACTCACCTGCAGTCATCATAACGCTACTAACGATCAAGAGCTCCTTGTTGTGCCCACGAAGGATACTTAAGAGCGCAAGCACAATACATGCCCCTGCCATGATTCCAAAGCCAATAGGGAGACTGCGAACACCCACATCCACTGGGTCATGGCCGTAGACATTGAACGATTCCGTGGGCCAGAACATGAGCACAGAGAAGAAGTTGGCACCGGAGATAAATGTAATGACAAGGGTAAGAGCTAGAATCCGAGGCTCTTGCTTGAGGCGAGATGGGAAAATGGGGTATTTGGCGCCATAGATTTCCCAGAAAGCAAAAGCCACAAGCAGAAGGAACCCAACGATCAATGGTGCCAGGACATGGGCAGATGACCATGGATACTAAATTAATATGTCAGTAAGATATGTAAATTAGTATAGGATATATCCAAGCATACCATGTATCCGCCCCATTGCAAACCGGCCAAGAAGACAATCAGACCAGTGATGCTGAGCAACCCACCAACAAAGTCCACCCTTCCAATTATCTCCTTTCGGCTCAAACCAACTGAGTTGACTCGTGGGGGAGGGAAGTAGAACAAAACCGTGATCAAGAGACCGAAGGCGCTCCACGCAGCACAGAATGCACCGACATAGCGCCAATGGGTGTGATATGCGATAAGCTGAGCCCATAATACGGATGGGCAGAATGGTGCGATGGTAAAAATAAGGATCGACACATAAAGTCCTCTTTTTCGAGTCGGCGCCATCTCGGAGGTTGCAGCCAGTGCTGTCAGTTCATTGATCCCGGCACCAGCGCCAGCAATGGCCATGCCCGCTGTATCCATGTCAGTGAATGTCTTTGGACTTCGATATCTGGGCAAATACAAACCGATGAAGTTGTTCATTGTGTGCACAGTGCTGCAGATGATCATTCCAATAACTATCAGGGATGCTCCAATAATAGCGACTGGGCGACGTCCGATTAGATCTGATAGAGATCCAACAAAAGGGCATACACCGGCAAGGCCGAGCAAGTTTGCAAGAACCTAAACATAAGCTTGTTAGTTGATAGCCCTATAGTTCAATGGGTATTTACTCACAAACCAGACCCATCGGTCTGCTCCGCCTATATCTCCATAAATGTAGGGAGGGATGCCACCTGGCGAAAAGGTATTAAAATTATATCATAGCTTTCATGTTGATTTTGACATACCAAACAGATAGACTGGGATCTGACTTCCAGTCCACAAGAAAGCCATAGCAGCAAAGCCCATGAAGCGACGGAAGGTCATCTTTTCGACGGTCAGCACTGTCACAACAAGAAGTCGAACAGCCAGATCCTACCGGGATATCCTTCTCAGACTCATGCATAGCTTCCTCTGAGCCCAGTCCAGTCATATTTTGGTGGCTATGCTGTGAACTGTCACTGGTTTCGTGATGTTGCGTCACCCCCTTTTCTTCGACCGGCCGACTCGGTTGAAGGATTGTGTCCGCCATGGTGACCGCAAGTTAAGGGCAGCACAATTATAAACAAAAGAACTACAAATAGGAATTGAGCTTGACCCCGATAAATACAAAATTGGATGTAATTCGAATTCGACTGAAATGTGGACGATATTGAAAATTAAATCCAGAGATTCGAAGAAAGAACACGAGAATATAAACTCATTTCAGGTCGCTAAACCAGTCCCGTATGTCGTGTTAGCAACGTCCATCTCAGGTGTAATGAATCATAGTGGGGAAATGAAGACAAGCTAATGCGCCTTGAATCAGATAGCCGGGACAATAATGCTTGAAACCCAGAAAATACCGAGGCAGCTTGGCAATCCCCTCATACATAAGTGTGGCGATTCGAGGATAAAGACGGTCAGGGAAATGCGGGGGAGAAAACGCGGAGAAGGTGGATGCATCTAGTTGGTTCACGAGCCTGCTACCCCGGAGACCTATGCCGCAACGGGGATCAGCCCCGATACAATCAAAAACCAAGTACCAGGAGAGTTTGAGCATTGAAATATTTATAACCTTGTCAAATATATAAGAAACGCTAATTACATCTATTAGAAGTCATTAGATAACACATATTTATACAGAAATGGTTCATATATGAGGTCTGTTTTTCCCTTGCTAGCTTTCTGCTTTTCAATTGACTTCGTCTAAAGGGGCCAGGGGCGCAGTGTTGAGTTTATTAACCTCGGCCGAAGGTTTGAAGCAGTCACACGATTGAAGAAGGCCGCGTACTCGGTAGATATTAAGCCATCTAGGAAATCAAGTGTGGATATTTCCATAGTTCAGAAATATTCCCCAACCTTGCTCAGCTTGAGTGTCTTGGGAACAACAAAAAGTCCCGTCGCTTCAACACATAGTCGGCCTGCCATGTCACGGACCTCACACTTGGCGTATGCTTTGGTATCCGTACTCCGTTCCTGATCTAGGGTTGTGTGTAGGGTATAGAAATTGTCCGAGTGGACCGGCGCCCGGTAATTGAGTTCGAGGTTGGCAGTGACACCCGTTCGCGCTGGGAAATGCCGAATGGCCGCACGCCCTAGGTTCTCATCGATCACAGTACCGAGCGCGCCCCCGTGGACCATGGTTGGCCAACCTTCAAGGCCTGGTCCCAAGAAGACCACGTTAACGAGTTTCTTCTCTTTATCATTCCAGAAAACTTTCTGTTAAATACAAGAACAGTTAGAGAAAATGGAATCCCGAGGTTCGGCAGTCAAAATTTCCGGCATTCATGTAGAATAAACATGCCTCGGACCCCAATGAGAAAGTGAGAGACCAACCTGTAATCCCAAGCCCCTACTGCCAGCCAAAGGGCCTGATGTCAGTCGGTGCGTCTTGTGCTCATCCGTAAAGTTTTCGTAGACGTGCTTCTCCACGTAATCGGGGTTACTACGCAGCTCCTGAACAATGGGGAGTCCAATGTCGAACACCCGCTGGATTTCCTGAAGCTCCAATTGGTCTTCTAAAGTCCCAGGAACCGGTGGCACTGCGATTTTGTTGTCCAGCCATTTCCCTGCGCCGACGCCAAGTGTCCCAAAGATGCCGGCATAGATCAGGCGGCGCGTCCAACGCGACGGTTCTCGTGAGGCATTTGGTTGTGCTGCGGTACTGACGTTTCGGATCGCTGGTCGCCAAAAGCTTCGTGTCTGGATGGAAGACTGGCGAGAGGCCGACTGGAGGATGCTGCGATAATGTATCATGGTGGTCACATTGCCATTCCTCTAGAATTAGAATGTTGATTGGATTCGGAGCTTTGGACAATTTGCGCCGAGGCTCAATGAGGTCACGTGTATATCGCTATTAGTCATTGACATACAAAGTTGTCATTGGAAGAAATCTAAATATTCATGGGGACTACAGAATGTAGATCATTGCAAGGCATAAGACAATCAATTCGTAACAGTTAAGGCGGCGGAGACAAGCATCATTCATGTTCATCGTTTCTATTCATCTAGAGGCAACATTTGCAGATTTCTTTCTCATGTGAACAGATGCTAAGGCAAACCCATTTACTCGGATTTGGGCAGCTCAATCGCGCGGTAGAGGCAAATGAGAGCAGAGTGTGACTCGCCTAGATATATCATTAGCAATGGCTCTTGGATTGTAGAGTGCAGTTCACTTACCGCCACCCGAAAGGGTCTCGATCTTCTGTGCCTCCACCTCAGTCACCGTGTCGTCGTTGAACCACCACCACTTGTTGTCTGCCTCGCGGCGCTTGCTGCCTGTCTGAGGCTCATCCCGCTCCTGTTTCTTGACATATGCCGTGTAGTGACCGCTGTCGGCGCTAGCACCCTGGTGGGTAATCACGGCACGAAGCTCATACAGACCAGACTGATTGGTCCCGCTGTCCCCAGCACCCCGTTGGTTGATGAGTTCTTGGAGCTCTTTCTTAGCAACGCGGATAGATTCCGCTTTTTCTGCTTCGTACTCGGCATCTGTTTTGAAAGTTTCCTCCATCTGGCTGTCGCCGTCCTTGTCGTTCACTTTAGACTTGTTCTCCTCCGTGGCCTTCTTCTTCTGCATTGGCTCCACGCTTTTGCCCAGGTTGGTCTCTTTCAGCTGTCGCTCTGCACGCTCTTCGGCAATTCTTTGACGCTTCTGAGAACGTTCAACTTCCAGCTCCTCTTTGCGGATCTCGCGAACCTTGTCACGAATAGGGACGAGCTGCTTTCGGAGGTCCTCGGTACAGAACTCCACAACATCCAACTCGGCAGGGAATGTCACTTTGCGCATGATCTTGGCCTTCTTTTGCGTCTCACGCTTCCAGTAAAATCGGACAAAATGGACTGTGAGGTACTTGGGCAGTCGGGCGATGCGAGAACGCTTTTTGTACACAGAATTGCGATCCAGAAGAGGAGAGTTTTTCTCGATTTCCTCTTCGAGGCCGGCCAGAATTCCATCTTGTAGGTGGTTCGTTTCCTTTCCGATATGACAATCAAGTTTGTAGAAAACATCAGAACTCTGACTCGGTTGCTCGCCGAGTTCCTTAGCGGCGGGATCCTCACACTCAGTGACAGATTCGAACTGGCCCGCAAGATATTTATCTACAAATGAGGTGGTAGTGGCAGACTCACCCTCGCCCTCGGTGATGGTCAACTTAGTCCGCAACTGGTTCAAGATCTGGGAGAAAGCCTCTTCGGCATCCTGTTGGGAGTATCCTTGTCCATTTCGATCACGTTGAGCGAATTGAGGGAAGACAGTTCGGAGAGCATTGAGGAACATCAGTGGGGGAATGCCCTCCTGGGTCTCGGACATTTGCTTGAACAGATCTCGCAGAGAAGCGGCCAAATCCCGAGAACCTCCAAGGCCACCAATACCAAAGCTGCTGAGGTCTGACAAATTCGATTGACCAGCTCCTCCACTTGGCCGATATCGCAGGAGCTCCTCCTGAAGCTCCGGGACACTCCGCAAGGTTTGTAGGGAAGAGTTGAGGTAGCATGTGTTCCCCAGGTTCTGCAAACCAGCAGGAGTAGCACCCTCCTGTCGTGCCACCTCGGCCTCGGTCATATCTTCCAGGAATTTGACGGTCTCCTTTGGCCGACCAAGGTCAGCGGAACCTTGACCTCCCGACGGGGTGCCCATCATCATGAACATCTGCCCGGGCTTGGCATTAAGTGACGAAAGAGGTGTATCATCTTTAAGCTGGCCACCTTTGACCAAGACCTTTTGGCGGTCGGGTTCCACACCAGTCAAGGAAAAGAGTTGGTACTTGAGTGTTTCGCCGTTCGACGTAGGATCGAGCTCGAGTTCGTGGCGCTTGCCGGCGTGTTTGACAATAACTGTGTATCTGTTAGCAGTGGCCTAGTAACTGCCAATATATCCACACATACTTGGTATAGCTGCCATGTTCAATAAGTTTTAGGGATGGATGATGTGAGAAGGATAAAGAGCTTGAAAGAGCTTGGAATTGCTGGGGCAAACGGTAAACAGCCTGGGACGAGGAAGCGTGGGGGCCTCTCACCGCCCAACCACTATCATCACCGCCCACCCCGACGTCAACTCCTCTTCTGCCTAGGACAACCTGTTATCTAGAGAACTGCCTTTCTCGTTCACTGCTTTGGGACGAAGGGTTCTCACAACGGGTTAACTCCAATTTCTCCCCAGCTAACTCCCAACTGCATTATTCTCCGTGGCGATTGCACCCTCGTGGCCTCGACAAACACCCCTCATCATGGTGGGTACAGCTCCAATCAGCCAGCTCGTTCTATACTAATTGATTATCAGAGTCAATCCCTCCGGCCCTACCTCCAGGCGTGAGTTTTGATTTATAATAAATATTCAGCGGCAAACTTGCTCACAATCTACTAGTGTTCGGTCCTCTCTGACCGCGGCTCTTACGATCTCCAACTTCGCTTCTCAGACCTCCGAGCGGCAGTAAGTTGCATATGGTGCAAACTTTAGACATGAAAGATGCTAATATACTCTCTTCCACCAGTAACTGCCCAGAAGTCGAGGCAAATTCTTCGCCTGAGATCCTACTGAACCCGTACGTCTGATCATCATTCTTCCCAAGGTCGTATTGGACAAGCGTATTGATGGTTTTTCAGGCTACACATCAGCAGGAATGAAAATGAGAAGGTCAAAATTGAGCCAAGCTACAATTCTGTACGCATAAGTATCAGAATCAAGCAGGCAGATGAGATCGAGCACATTCTTGTGCACAAATTCACTCGGTTCCTCACCCAGCGAGCGGAATCGTTCTTCATTTTGCGCCGGAAGCCAGTTGAGGGATACGATATCAGTTTCCTCATTACGAACTTCCACACGGAAAAAATGCTTACTCACAAGCTAATTGACTTCGTGATCGAATTCATGGAAGAGGTGGACAAGGAGATTTCGGAGATGAAGCTCTTCGTATGTGTGCGGATGCGTCGTTTTCGTCATAGGTCACTAACAACTCACTAGTTGAATGCCCGTGCTCGATTTGTTGCCGAGTCTTTCCTGACACCGGTATGTTTTCATTGAGCTGTCTACCATTGACTCAATTGCTGACGATCATTCAGTTCGATTAAGTTGCCTAGCGTTTTCTTGTTGATTCCGAATAATGAATGGCCCTGTGTTTCCCACTTTCAACTCCTGTACAGATAGCATAGGCTTGCATTGATTAAGAGAGATAACCTTATCCTGATGTCTGTCGATCGATATTTTCTATCCATGTTCAATTCAATTTTTAGTGGCAAGGTAGAGCCTTTCCACTAGCGTAGGGCCCATGCTGACCTGCTGCCCTCGTATGGCCTGGTTCCTCTTCATTGCACAGAAATCACCTCATAGCGCTATCCAGCAATTAAAGGAGAAAGAAGAAGAAACTAGACAGAGGGCAACGGTATTTCCACCGTAGTACAATACATATCTTCAACAACCTATGGCTCAAGAGCAATCCATCAGGCTAAATAGCCACCATCGACAGGACAAATTTTAAGCCAACAAAAGTCTATTTACAATGGCAATGATTTATTATTTGAGCATGAAGTGAATAATATCTGCCCAAACTGAAATAGGAAGTTGGGAAGATTACTATTTGTACGATGTAAAAGGCATATGTCGGATTAGGAGTAAATCGTGCGCAGATAATAAATATTGTATGGGAAAAGTGCGTGTGGAATAGAAGGGTGGGGCATATAAGTGCGTGGTAAAAGAATGCTTATTTGTATCGAAGGTGTGTAGAATGGAAATATTTACGAGGAGGGCGTGGAATTTTGGTTGATGCGGCTAAAGTGCGTGGAAACAAATCATTATAGCATAGATGAGTGCGTCGTTATAAATACGTACCTTCCGCTGACTCGGACAGGATATAGAGACATTCCTAGCTTCGATGTTCAATGAATTTCTAAATATCACCACAATTGATAGTATTGAAGAGATCGACATGTGTAGTACTTCAAGTCACTGATTTCAAATTAAAAATATTAAAAAAATGCCATTCTATATAAATTTATTGAGAAAAGCGAGATCGAAACTTGACGGGTTAGTAGAGGGGTTCTGCAAATACAGCACTTCTTTGACACATCCAAGTACCTTCCTAAAACGACGGACTCAAAAACGCGCGTCGAGGCTATTTCCACGCATATAAATAGCCTACTACTATCGAAACGCACCTTTCCTCGAAAATATTTTGTTTCCACGCACTAACTATTTCGTCTCATATCCAAGCCCTAACATGACTGAAAAAGCTGGGCATATGCCCAAACTTGATGAATGGCCTGCCATTATAAGTCATCTGGTAGCTGATCATGACATACTGTCTCCCAAAGAGGAGGCACATCCAGAGCCACACACTGTGACCGACTCTAACAGCTGCAAAAACTCGCCCTCCCCAATCCCCTCTGGTTGTGCTTCTCTGAACAATCCATCCTCTGATTCTACTTTAGGCGCCCAGTATCCTGCTCAGGCTTCCGCTCCAGAATCTGCTCCGGTGTCTACCTTCCCAATTCATTCTCCCCTTCCTTTAGCCCCATCTTCTTTTATCTCTTCCCATCACCAAAGTTCATCTTCCTCTTCCACCATCCGTCCTGCAAAACATCCTAAGTTGGCACCTGGACACTCTTCCGAATCCTTTGAGTTTGTACCCCAGACTTATCCTCCCCTCGGCTTTCAGTCCCAATTCTACCAGTATCCTTTTGAGACTGTACCCCAAGTCTACCACAATCCTGTCGACTTTGCTCGTCAGCTCTCCCCCTCCCCTGGTAAGCATCATCTTGCTCCTCTTTGTCATGACCGGTCAACCAACTGTACCATCACCATTGGCACCGTTTGAACCCTTCTGATAACAGTCTTACTACAGCAAGCTCCTCCGAACCCGATTCTCTTCCGTCTAACACCACCAACATGGGTTGGCCATTTGACCTGGATGGGCTCCCCGACTATGGGGCATTCGACCGTTTTGAAAGCTACTCAATCGAGGATCTCCTTCAGCAGGCTTCCACTCCATTTGGTAGTATTGCCGAGACGCGCCCACCTTCTCGCAAGGGCGTTCTGGTGATCTCTAACGTGAGTTTTCTTTTTGCCATATTCTTTTTGATGACTGCTGCTTTGTTTAATATTTTGTTGCTAATAATTATGATACTCAGATCCCGTACACTGTGACTCGCCAGGAGGTGGCCTCATTCCTTGGACGCAGTGCTAACCTGCTCCCATCCTCTCAAGGATGTCCGATTCACATCATTATGGAACGGTCCACTGGAAAGACAATGGATTGTTATGTTGAGTTTCCAACTAATAAGGATGCTGAAGACACTGTCAATCGGATCAGTCATGCCTATGATGCTGGCAGCACCCCACGTATGGGCAACCGCCATGTCGACATAGAGATGAGCACCCCGGCCAAGCTGCTCAAGGCTGTCTTTCCCCGGGCAAAGTGCATTTCATGGGAGAATGGAGAACCTGTTCAGCTTGTCAACAAAGATAGCTGGTCCACTGGGTTTGATGGCTTCCTCACTGACGAGGAATTGTTTTGCCTCACTCGTCATGCAGAACAACCTCATCGTGTACGTCTGAATTCTCTTTCTACCCTTCAGTTTCATGTTACTGATCCTCTGACACATTGTAGAGTGCGTTTGCTAGCAAGGTTCCTCAGCGTTGCTATGAATCGTTCATCACCACTATCTGGAAGGTAAGTCAACTGTTCTCCTAGCATCTCCGCTTACTCTTCCGTGTCGTACTTACATTCTTTGTCTTATGATATAGTTCCCATGGCACGCAACCCATCTTTACACTGTGCATCATCGTAATGCCCTTTTCAAGACTCTTGGTACCTTGATCAGGACTCTGGTGGAACGTATGCAAAAGTCAAACACAGTGGGATTGGATATCCGTCTTCTCAGTGAGCTGGTTCATGCGGGAATCAGTTGCCCTGCTTTTAATCCTCGCATGAAGTATTGTTTTGCTTGGTGGTCAAAGGACCAGAGAGGCATTGAGTCGCTGGACCATGACTGGTGCCTTTACTTCCCGTTCGATACTATGACATATGTTCCTGGACAAAGTTCTGCGGCCATTCAGGTACGAAACATGGCTGTGATGTTGCCTTCTTTCGAAGGATTGCTAATCCATTCTCTAATTGTTATAGTTTTATTCCTACGTCATGTCTCACGGTTCTGTTCTGCGCACCGAGAATGATGGTCTACTCAACAAGCATACTCACCCTGAGATCGAGCGAATTTTCGGAAGATTCTGGTTTGAGTGGGATGACGGCGTTGCCCGTAACAAGGTCTTCAAGGACGCAATAATCTACGAAGCCAGTGTTCTTCGAAAGTTCATAATCACTGGATTCCAGCAGCTCCACAGACGGAAATCTAGCATCTCAACCATTGGCACTGCTCCTGGCTCGTCTCCAACCTACAGTATCACTTCAGTTGACAGCCAGCGCACCATCTCGGTGTCCCACAGTGCCTCGGTGAACCCCAGCCCTGCCTCCCAGGAAAGCTCAACGGTTTCGGTCACCAGCAACACGACTAGCAGCCTCCGTGAGCATGGTAACGACTGGAATGTCCCTGGTATCCCCCGTGCTAGCTCTCAGCGACTTGATGCTGACCAATATCTGCCGGACACCCCTACCCACCGGCCTCGTGCATCGGCCCCTCCCTACCGTCCGCCGCATCAACGACCTGCCGATCAAACCAAGTCTCGCAATCAGTCTGTCAGCTGGCGTATGCCTCAGACCCAGGAGGCACCTGCGACTGGCTCAACTCAGAGCCACGCTGAGATGCGGCCTATGTACCGTGCTCCGCACCCGACTGCACAGAACGTTCGTTCTTCCTCCGACCCTTTCGGACCGGTTCCTTCGATTGCTCCCGCTAGCCACCGCTCTCGCTCCGACGCCACCCGTCTGTCGAACACCGATCGCCGGGCCTTTGATGAGCTCCGAGCTGCTGGCCGCAGTACCCGATCCGCAAAGAAGTGACCGGACGTGGTGGGTACTCTGGACCAGTACTTCTTGCTTTAGGAGTGCTGGTCTATCAGCACGGTAATGGTTTTGAACTTCTCTCTGGTTTTTTTCTTCCTGTTTTTGTCCCTTTGCCGGTATTCTCTGCGTGGATGCATGGAGACATCCACCACTTTTATTCAACAAACCCTTGTCTCCCCGGCGCTTGCGCCATTTGCTTTTTTTGTTATTTGTTTTACTTTTACTTCCAGCGAAATCAACCATCCACGGCTGCTGCCTTCGGGACGTGCTTGGCCGGTTTGCGAGATCTCGCTGTGAAAGAAACTCATTTGAGTTTCATTTATTTCTAGCTCTCATGTCACTTCTTAGTTAGTTGACTAGCTAGCTTGCGTCTGTCTTTAATTCTTGCGTTTGCTTTTACTTCTTGCGTTCTTGTTCTTTTTGCTTCTAGTAGACTTGCTTTAGGCAGGTGTTGTCTTTGCTTGTTTGTAGGCTATGTAGGCTATGCGGCAACATGCATATAGAACGACACCAATGTAAGGCTGGTCAAAATTAAGTAGCAAAACACTAATGCAAGGTTGATCAGGGTATTCTTTCAGTCTTCTTTGTTTCTGGGAGACTGCTGAAGTTGACTAGTCCTTCACTGGGTTTTACTTTCTACTCGCTGCCTCTTTGAGCATATCATCGTCTTCTTCCGAGGTATCATACTCCTGGTCTACCTTCTATCACTTGATCTTGATCTTGGAGCTATGAATTTATCACGCAAGAATCCGACCTCTCATTACGGTCGGTCCTGACGACTCACCTAGTAACACTTGCCGGCAAATCATAAATGATAAATTTGAGGCCAAGCTTTGGAAAGGAGCTCCTGCCAACAGAGTTCTCATTATCGTGACAGGGAATAACCGATCCTTGGTGGAGACCAACCGAGCGCAGGCTGCAATACGCTTGAAGAGGCTAAGCAGACACGGCCGAAAAAAAAGGGGATTATATGAGAGGAAGTATGACTGTCATTCAGTCAACGGCCTAGATCAGGACCAGCTAAGTTGTCGGGAAAATTATATTGGGTTGGTAGTGACATCGAGGCACGGCTAACGCTTCCCGTTGCAAGATGTAACAGGCTCCTTCAAAGTGACGAGATAAACCTAGATGCTCATCATAGGAGCGTGCCAGACCGGGCGCATGGCCTTCGTCTGTTTCGCCTTGCCATCGCTATATACCATGCAAAGACGACCATCCTACTATTGGTGCCCAGCCCAAAACGACCACTGAGGTCGGAGTATATACCCATTGTTTGGACAAGAGAGCTCTTTCATATGAAATGTGACATTTTTTACATCACTTTTCAACAAGTAACATTGATGTCTCTGAAAGTACAAACGATACATCTGAGGAGGGGGAAACGGAAAAACAAGGTAAGGGTGTCAGTACTCAAAGCGGAGCCGTTTATTACAGCAGCCGGTTTTTAAGGCATGCGGGCCCTCTGTCTTGGTTTAATTCAATTTATCACTTTTTTATCTTCATTTACAACTATTTGGCTTATTTTCTGCCTTTCTTGACTTTCGAATACAGAATCTGAGAATTTTTTAACTCCTCAACGTCTAGAAAGGAGAGGAAACAGAGTCCGCCAAGTTCGATCACTTTCTTTCAATTCATCTATCTAAGTATGCCTAAACAATCATCTCGGCCTGATCTTACGTCGCCTGAAGCGCCTACGGCGTCAAAGCGACGCGCTTCAGCTAGACTGTCCGCCGCCGAACCGGGGGTCAAACGGGTCAAGTCAAACGTTGACCTGTCCCTTCGACAGGCAAAGTCCACGACCAGCAAGAGCAAGTACTTCGAGCCGGAAGACTCCGATGAGCCCGACTCGGACTCCGATGCCTCTGCGGGGGAATCTTCTGGCTCTGTGTATGAGGAAGCAAAGGAGGAATCCACCGGCGACGAAGCGGAGCCGGAAGAACTCTCCGACACCGGCGACGACGCGAAGAAACTCAGCGCGAAGGGGAAGCAACGACAGAGCACCAGCAGCGGAAATGACATTATCAAGGGCAAAGAGCTCTGGCGCGAAGGCGTCAGAGCGGGCCTGGAGCCAGGGCAAGAAGTTATCATTGCAAAGCCCAAGGCCCGAGACGCGGGGAAGACCCCTTACCAAGATGAGACACTGCATCCCAATACCAGACTGTTTTTGATCGATCTAGCTGGTAACAATGACCGACAATGGCTAAAGGGTGAGAAGCGCACATATACCCCGGTTATCAAGTTGCTGGCTGACTTGCATAGCGCATGATCCGGATTATCGCGCAGCAAAGAAGGACTTCGAGACATTCGTCGATTCCCTCACGCCGAAGATTGCAGAGGTAGACGCTACCGTCCCTGAACTTCCTGTGAAGGACCTGGTAGGCTTGCGAATATCCCTGTCTTGTATTTGTTCCCGGCGCTCACAAACGTTTGCCCCAGGTATTCCGCATCCACAGGGATGTGCGTTTCAGCAAGAATCCACTTCCGTACAAGGTAGGTTATCCTCCCCTCTGGGTCCTTTTTGCTGTGCCTGTCGCATGTGTGTATGTGGCGGATGTGCGTGTGGTACTGTGGGCTCGTTAGCGGTGCTTATGCTGACTCAAAATGTATAGACGCATTTCTCTGCTGCCTGGTAAGCGTCAACGTTCGATGCCTCTTTTTGGAAGAGACACGCCACTAAACATAGTGCAGGTCTCGGACTGGTAAAAAGGGTCCGTATGCAGCATACTATGTCCACTTCCAGCCAGGCTCTTGTTTTGTCGGTAGGTTGTCTCCAGGTGGTTTCCTCCGTCACCATCGCTGTCCTGCCTTTCATTTTGTGATCCCCATTTATTGCGGCTAATACCACTGTGTATAGGCTGCGGACTGTGGAACCCCGAGTCAGAGCCACTTGCACTGCTGCGAGAGGATATCGACGAGAACTCGGCTGGCTTGAAGGAGGTACTCCGGGCGCCGGAGATGCGTCGTGAGTTTCTGAAGGGGGCGTCCGACGATGACGATGCGGTTGTGGACGCTTTTACACATCACAATAAGGAGTCTGCTCTCAAGACGAAGCCCAAGGTATGAATTTTTCTGTTGTCTATTGCCCACCCTCACTCCAATGTGGAGGATATTGTCCATTGAGACAGACCTTACCCCTTCCCGTCACCATCTTGTGCTTCGGTTGCATTGTCAGCTGTTTGTTTATTATTTATGGGCTGGGACGCGAACGTCTTGAAGGCAGGGGACACAAGGTCGTCATCGAGGTTGCATCAATTGCCCGACCGGGGTTGATCTTGGAAACGGAATTCACTTCCATCTTCATGTCTTTCAAGGCTTGATGCCTAGGTGGCAATGGCCCAATGAGATCATGGAGATCCGATCTTTCTGGTCGACTAAGAGATGCCTTGGTTGGGCTGCTGGGCGCGACCACGGCTCCTCACCCGGCCAGAAATGAAATAAACCTGGCATATGACGATTTGAGAGAATCTAAGAGTTCCCAAGTGTCCCAGGTGTCCCAGGTGTCCCAGGTGCTTCATGTGCTTCAAACCATCAAACGAAAGAGATGTGGAAGACACGCGCACGGGGTTACGGGAAAGGCCAACCCGTGTTTTTAGGCCAATTTTCCCGAAAGCAACCATGGAAGGCAATTTGGCTGATCTCAATGGGGGAATCGCACTTGCTGGAAAGGGATTTGTTCTCACGCCGTCGAGTTTGGTTCCATGGTTCACTATCGCGCCAGGCTCCACGTCTGATCCATGGGATTCCTTTACCGCTGACACACCTTCCATGTAGGGCTACGAGGCAGACAACAAGAACATCAAATTACTTCGACTACGCAGTTTCACTATTGGGAAGCCCATTTCAGACGATGAACTCACTGGAGATGATGCCCAGGAGAAGATTGCTGTTTTGGTTGGGGTCATGGAGCCTTTCGTAAGCCCTTTTTCCAATCTATCGATTCCCGATTTCCCTTTCCCGCCGGTTTTTCCCCCCTCTCAACTAGTCTGTTTTTCCCTTCTGAGCTAGCCACTTTGGCGGTGCTAGCCGTCCCTTTTACCCACCCAAATCAGCGCTGGTGTCACTATCGTTGTTTTTTTTTCTTTTCTTTTTCTTCCCGCTTTGACAGGATGGGAAGGATGTTAAGACAATAGCCTTTATGAGTGTGTACTTGTAATGCTGACTGCTGACCGCTTCTCGTTTCTCAAACAGGTGACGTATCTCAACAGTGTAGTGATGCCCGATCAGTGACCTCGGGACATGATTGGGGAAAGTCACCCGCGCCTATTTGGCTTCGGACGGGAGGGGAAGAGAGATCGATCTGTGTTCTGTTTTACCTCATTTTACTTCTGAGAATGTTTGTGGTATGAGAGTGATGGTATGAAGTTGTTCGTATTTGTTACCTGTCAAATTTCTCCATTTTATTTTTCTCATTCAATATCTGCCTTAGCTCGGGTCTTTTGTCTCTGGCTACTCCTCGACTTGAAACCGGGATCCCATCCCCCACCTTGACGCCTCCTGCACATGGCTTCTTTCGTCAGTCCCCGCCGCGTTTCCTAGGTTGCTACTTGCATGCCTAACACTCGCGCGGGGCCAAATAACGTACCTAACACTTTCTCTGCAGTCATATCACCTCTAGTTGCTGTAGTACCGCAACGCTGAACACTGCATAGGACTACATTACGCGGGCAACGCTCCAAATTGAGACATTACCACTGCCTTTCCCCTCAACGTGACACATATACAGTTCTAGACACTTCGACACAATCCTGCTACCCATGCCAGCACCCAATGGCTGCGACGCCCCCTCGCGTGCAATATGCAATTTAACCTTTTTTTTCAATCTACCACTTCCAGGCCAAACCCTGAATGTATAACATAGTTAAGCAAACAATAGAACACAGAAATTTCAAAATTAAATGAAACATTCACTTGACGCGCATGATATCGCCACCGCAAGCGCCCGCGTTCGGCCCGTTGTCGGGCATGCCCGCTAGGCTAAACATGGGCCTGCAGGCAATGTGGATTGAGGCGGATAGTTTTATTCCGCCGTCCCAGATTTCGGGCTTGAGATGAGCACCTTCCTTCTCTGGAATGGACTCCATTTATTTGACTGGATGGTATTGTTTTGTTTCTTCGTAGTGCATCCTGCGTGTGTTTGGTACGGATTGCGGAGTTTTGGTTCTCGGTCAACGCCATTTGTTTTTTTAGTGATTTTAGACAGGGTCCACGGGTATCAGTCTAGCATGTTTTAGTGGTCATGTATGAACTTGATACTCTGCTATTTCTGTGTACCAGCACATATATTGCCATGGATCTTCACGTATCAAAACCAATATTGACATTCCCACTAGTATCGGTCACAAAGGACCTCGGTCATGTTATTGCTTGCAAAACGCAAAGTGATCCTCGCTGATAATTTAGAATTTTATGTGAGAACACATGAAATCGTACGCATAGAGAAAAGTTGATATTTGTGAATAATTGGGACACAAAGCTCAAAAATAGTGGTATTGGGTAAGTTACTTGATATACAGAGACTAGAACATACCAAAATATTGCGAGATATAAAATGGTATCTTGACTTCCTAGGGGGTATCTAGGGCTCCGATTTTGGGGTTTGCGGCCACCATAGGTTTATAATCCATCTACGTGAGCACCGATGCTAATCGTATTCATCGATGTTCCCTAGGTATACCTCCCGGATCCCAGTCTGAATTCGCGAATCATATTGAATATTCGCTCACCGCTGACAAGCTATGAGGTATACGTTTGATGTTCAATGTTTAGGGTAGAAATAATCACATGTCAATTTGTCTTGTTTGTCTAGTTATGGTGCATCGACAGGCATAATGTTTGTTGAACTGAAACGGCCAATCAACTCAAACCCAGGGATCAAGGTAGACGGCTGGGCGTGCGGGGATCGACCTTTGAAACCTTGAGAGAGTCGGTCAATTTCATGAGGCACCTGCAGTTGTTAGGTTGGTGATGCAGATACCCTAGTTGCATTTGTATGCAGATCACACAACGCACAATCCAATCCAATCCAACTGGAAGTACCTAGCTAGTTTCAAATGCGAAAAGTCAAAAGCAAGCCCAAAGAAGCAAAAGGTATTCGAAAAAGCAAAGAAAAAGAATCGGTTAAGCCGCACATTAATTAAATATGTCAAAATCACTAGCTCCACGCACGATCCCGAGAAACCGCTTGGCAAGCAGCATCCAGAAAAAGCAAGGTGAGATTCACTCGCTTTGTCTCCCGAATGGCGCCCGAATAGAGTTGGGGAGGTCTAGCGTGCAACATGGCGGTCCCAATCTTGGTCTCACCTGTGTTACTGACGAGGTATAGACAAGATGGTGGGAAGCACCAATCAGATGCGACTATTACGCGAATCGCATAGATAAAAAAAATAAGAAACTTCCTCAAGCCAAAAAGCGAACGAATAACAGAGCAAAGAAAGATCAAAAAGGTCGTCTAATAATGACTTGCCGATCTTGCATATACTTTTCCCAGGATCAGGTAGTCATCAGGCATCTCTCATCACACGACCTGCACGTTCGAGTTCGTTGTACACCGACTTTGAAGCACTGCCTCGTTCCGGCTGAGTGCAGAAAAAAACCCTCGCCACGTCAGATCACAGCACAGACCTTGGCCTCACTATCATTTTTTGTACCCATTATTACTATTACTATATTGGTGCATATGGTGTTCCCGTGACCGTAACGACATGCGGGCTGCGCCTATTAGTGCCCGACCCGTCTCCATCCTTGCTGATAGACGCGCTCCCGTGTGGGTAAAGGAGGGGTTTTATGGCTAATAGAAACCTTGGAATTGGCACGAGAACTTAGAAATCTAAAAAGAAACTAAAAAATTTAAAATTTACACCAATGCAAAGTTGAAACCTGAAAAAGTACACAATATTATTTATTGTAAATAATAATAATAAAATACGATGGAACGTCGCAGCCTGCAAAAAGGCCCGGTCGGAATGGGTCCCCCTAGCGTTGGGCTTTCAGTTTCGACAAGCAGCGCTCAGTCCCTGTCGGAAGGGCTAATTTTGAGGACAGCTAGCGCGTCCCCAGGACAAACAGCATCGAGTGGCCAGCATCTTTGGATCGAGTGGATCTGAGAGAGTCTCCGGAGAGTACGCTAAAGTAGAGGGACAAAGCTGAACAGGCCACGCCTGAGAGTGGGGAACGGAAAGACGCGGACGGCAATGCAGTCGATTGGGTTCAAAAAACGTGGCCTGAAAGGATTGTCGTATATTGGTACTCCATTTTACGCCGTTTTACTCCGTATTACGCATAGTGTACGGAGTACTATATTTATGAAAACGGAAATCTCAACCGAACACTATATAAAAGTACGCATTTTAAGTAGGTATTCATATAATTATATCATGCATATGTAACCTTCTATTATAACTGATTAATGCCTAGAATGATTGATTAGAACACATATGTGTTCTTGGGAGGCAGACGAATACTGTACTGTAACCAATGATGTATTTTTGCCAGATGGCACACATGCATAGATCGGCGGGAAGGCCGGAGCGGCCCGTGGGACAAGTACCCCGAAACCTGATTGATTAATCCTGCGCAATAGTACTCGTATTATTACAATTTACTCGATACACATATTATTCAATCCATGGTTGCGAGGGTGGGCTTTTTTCATTTCTCCGTCGCTATGACTATCTGCTATTATTCATACTACTATATCTCAAACCCACACTCCCTGGTAGATGACCTGGGCTGAAAATCTCATCAGGGATTGGCGGTGACGGGGGGCGTACGCTAAATAGCCCCCCCGTACAACGTGGTTGTGGCTCTTGGACAAGGAACCCGCCCTGTCAGCGCAGCGCTAATGCAGGTTACCTTGGCTCATTATGGGCTTTCCGGATCCAGTGCTACAGCCCTGGGAACTTAGGGCACTCCACCCCCCTTCGTTCTCTCCCTCCTTCCTTCCAAAGCCTGGTTCATTTCTGTCATAGAAAGAAGGGGATCCGCTGTCGCCACAATTTTTCTTCACAGAGACTTCGCACCATACTTCCATATCCAACTTTCGTCTTCCTATGGATGCTCCATGTGTTAAAGAGTGGCGAGTGGTCAGGCCGAACCCCACTCCCTCAGCTGAAGTCTGATCGCCACACTTTCACCGCTTGAATTTTTCTTTCATAGTACCTACATGCAGTAGTTTCATGTACTCTGATGGACTAGGTAGTCCTGGTTAAGGCAAGAAACCCCAAAAGAGTGTGCATAATAATATCATTAAATGATTAGAATTAATAATAAAAAAATTACAATAAAATCCAACCCCGATATGCATGGGAATGTGTCGCCCCGACCCGAGCCCATCGCCATGGAAAATGATCCTGGTTCCGCGGGGCCGGTTGCGGTTGTGCGACTACGGTCCGAGGCGGTCGTTCGTCCATGGGCGGGTTACGCAGCAAGGGTCACTCGGAGGAATTGACGTGCATGGATTGATCCATGCAAATGAGAGGTCACCTGCCACATTGATGATGTCAACTTTGGCAGTTGAAATAATCTTTCTGATCATGTAGAGCTTTTCTATTATTCTGTAGATATATTGTTCCGGTAGTGCTGTAGAGTGGCAAAAACGTGGGAATTTAATCTCGGCCGCTACTGCTAGTTGAAAAATGGAGAATGAAAAGGAAAAAAAAAGAAAACAAAAAAAAAAGAAAGAAAAAGAAAACAAAAGCGGTCGCCGTTCTCGGCTTCATAGCAACGGGAATCTGGTACCCTAGATTGAAATCCATGGTTCGAAGTCTTGTCTGCCATGTTTCACTTTACGAAAGGAAAGCGTAAGGTAAGGTCATCTCACTCGATGTATCGATGCGTGTATTCGACATGGACACACAAACTTGTTACATACAATCCGTCCACGAGCGTATAGATACACTGTATAGTAATCCCCCCTCCATGTCTATGGGTCACTGGCGCCGCTTTAGCCCGCGCTGCCCGGGCTCCACCCCGTTCTCTAAAAATTCCCCTGTGCTTTTCCAATCAAATAATTCATTTCCTTTTATTTCCTTTATTCTCTGCCCATTCCGATCTGAGCTTCTTTTTCTTCTTCCCTTCTCTGCTTATCTTGTCGTGGGGTTTTCACTTCCTTATACCTGCTCACGTCATAATCACCGAGGCTTTCTTTTTCTTTTCTGTTTCTTTTTTCTTTTTTCCCCCCCCTTCTGCTTCCCTATTTCCTATTTCTGTTTTCTTTTTGGGATTTTCCTGCATCTGCCCTTCTTCCCCTTCCCCTGCGTGACCGCGCTATGCTCACTTTGTTTGTGTGATTCGATCTCCCTTCTTCAATAACTCGACGTCACATCCCTGCATCCTTGACTCATCTCGTCTTACTCTTCCCTAACATTACAAATGTCGGGCAATCCCAACGATCACGACCCTAATCGTCAGGGTGATCCAAATCGTCAGGATCCTCGAGATTCGAGAGATCCTAGGGACCCTAGAGCCACCCAGTGGAACAATCCGGATGATCAGGCTTCCTACCCAGTATGTGCTGTCTCGGCCTTCAAAGCGCAGTGCCTTTGTGGTGGCTCCGGTTGCTGATAGCTTCATAGTATCCGCCGACTTCTTACCCTCCACCACCTGACCAGGACCGTGCCTACCAATATCCCCCTCCTGCACAATACGCGCCATCGCAGTACCCCCCTCCTCCGCAGTACGCCCCATCACAATACCCCCCGGCGCAGTATCAGGATCCAAGATACCCGCATCCACAAGCGATGAACGCCATCCACGGGGCGCAAGATCCCTATCGTCTCCCACCTCCACCGGGTCCTTATCGCGCCGATGCATATGGACCCCAGGCGGGACAAGGGCCTTACCAAGCAGCAGCTCCGCGACAGCGAACGGCCATTGCATGCCGGTACTGTCGGCGTCGGAAGGTACGGAGGGGATATCTCCCTATCTACGAGTTACCACGCGCTAATTTTTGCCCGATAGATTCGTTGCTCGGGATTCGAGACCTCTGCAGATGGACGGTGCAGCAACTGCGTTCGATTCAACCAAGACTGCATGTTCACCCCGGTCTCTTCACAAACCCAAGCCTTTGTGCCCGCTCACACCGCCTACCCTCATCTACGACCTGGACAGAATGGACCAGGACCAGGGGGCCGCGGTGGACCGCCTGTCCTGTACGGCGCTCACGGACAGCCTCTACCCCCTCAACAGCAGCCACAGGGCCCAGAGACCACCTTGCCGCCGCCTCAAGGGATGTACTATCAAAATGGACGACCTCCCATGGATGGTGCCCCGCTGCCCCTTGCGTCAACCATGCCCGATCCGGTAAGGCTGCCATTCCCTCTCGGGTAAAAAGCAAAGAGGGAGAGAGACATGAGCTGATGTTTTGATGTGCAGAGACACCGTCGAGGCTCCAACTCCGGATTCGAGTACCCGGATCCGACCAATCTGGCTCCCGTGACACCCGCTGGATCTGCTCCAGGATACCAAACTCACACTACGCCGAGCCCTTACGCATATCCCCCTCCGCCTGCCCACGATCGACGCACCTCGCCGCCATCGGCTTATAACTACGATGCACGCCCCTCCTCCTCACCTCACGGCTCGCCCTTCCCACCTATGCAGCCCCACCAGGCGCCCATGACTCCACACCAGGGCAGCGTACCCCCAGTCCAGGCTCAACAGGGCAGCGCACCAATTAAGTCAAGTGGTACCCCTCAGCCAGGGGGTGTGACACCACCGCCAACCTCTACCCCCGGTGGCTCGCAACGAGGTGGTTTGAACGTGCGCGATATGCTGAACCCCGGCGATTCTCAAGGCCGCTCCAGTACCGATAGCGACATGCTCAATGCGCTGAATCGCCGAGGCCCGCAATAGAAATTCCTATATTGCTATTCGATATCCTAGCGGAAACTGGGAAACGCATGAAGAATGCGATACGGGACCGGTGAGGAATGATGAACATTCGGAATGGACCGTGTGCTGGCCACACGGTCCGAGAGCCATGTGTCAAGTGCTGGAATTTGCAAGATTTGAAGTCTCGTCAGACCGTTTTTGACGCATTTGGCTGCAAGGGGAGGTTCGGAATGACATTCCAGACAATGACGAGGACCTAGACGATGAACGCGACAAGAACGTCACACTGATCTATACGAGGTCACAAAACGCGAACCCACGAGCTTCACGAGCACGAATTTGAACTTTATACTGAGACTTCCAGATTTATGGGCTCTGGTTTTATCGGCATATGAATTTTTTTATTTCCATATCTTTTTTTGATCTGTCTCGGCTTCGATATCTGAATAATCGCAAATCCAAGAATTGCATTCGCTCGGAGAGTGGTTTGACATGGTTTCCAGGTGCATGCAATTCATGTGCTGGCTTCAATTGGTTTAACCCACATATCATGAGGGTCTAACATGAATGCATTCTGGGATTATCACCATCAGATCTCACTCTCTCCGGCTGTCTTTTCTGTGGAATTCATTTCCCAGCTACGGGGCCGCAGGCATTGTCCGCATTGTTATTTAAATCCCGGGTGGCTATCTGTTTTTGCAATTTGTCTCGTTTTCACTCATCGCGTTTTTGCACTGTTGTCGGCTTTTGTGTTTTCCTCGGGTTCGTTCTTCATTCCATTTTTACATTACTGGGAAGGCATTCGTCTCTTTACTACTCTTTTACATCTTCGACGATGTATGTGTGGCCATATGTTTTTCGCCTACGCGACTAAAAGACGTGGGTCGGCTGTGTCATCTTTTCCCTCTGCCTTGATTATTATCGTTGGAACTGTTTTGATCTTTCTATAGTCATTCCTGATTTTCTTACCGTTGCCTGTCATTTCATTATCAAGTATCTGCTTATACTTATATCCGGAGGTTGTTTGATCACTCTTTCTGCTATTCAGTTATTGCCGCATGCTATTCTACTTTCCGTTGGGATCCTGTATCTCTGAGCGCTTTCTGATGAAATTCTATGATGCGAATTATACCGAGTATTCCTCCCTAGCTCTCGAGATCCAATCGATCCGATCCAATCCGGACTGGTGCATTTCTTAGTATTCTCTTTATTCAGGGCATTTTCCTTACTTCCCGCTTGTCCTCCTTCCTTGTCGAGAGTGGAGTGTCGGAGGGGTTGGGTGGCTTCTCTTAGACAATGGGACTATTGGCTGTAATAATTAGGGTTTGTCCCTGCGAAGGGGGAATCTTGGCTGCATAATGGAACTCGAGTATTGCATTCTTTTCATGCTACATCATGCAACTACCCCATCCAGCATGCTGTCTAGACCACGTACGTGCGTATATGCAATGTTGACCGGGAAAGGGCAGACGCACATATGGAGGTGCATATGTTGTAGTACCGTTACGAATACGTACCACGTGACTTGCCCTAATCTGGATAGAGGATCTAGGACTAGCATGTATGTATGCGTCAAGGAGAGTATAATGCTTGGAAAAGTCCTAATATAGCTAAGTACAGTAACGAAATTTGCTTGAGGCCTGTATTATCTAGAACAGCGAGCGAATGGGTGAGGTACAAACATCCGACTCGCCGAGATTAAGCACTGTGCCAAGTTATTGAAGTCCAAACATCGGAAATAAAGGCAGCAAAAAGAACGATTAGAGGATCTACTGAAGTTGACAAATGGACAAGGAATCCAGGAGCCCAGGGCAAAAAGGCACACGGGCAGAGACAAAATGGATAATTAACAAAAAAACAAAGTGGCTGACAGACAATAAATGATTGAGGGTGAAAATGGAATAAAACTATGGATGTGTCCTGCAGTACTAGGCCTGTGTGGTACCTGGGTCTTGCATGGGATGAAAAACGAGTGTGGATGTAAATGATCGAACGATGTGAGATGCAAAGGAAGTGCTTTTGCAGGGCTGGAACGCAGCATGCTGTAGGGGTGTTTTGCGGGCGCAATGTTGGGAAGCGAAAGACGGTAGTTGGTTGACAGTATTTAAAGGAGATACTTGATGACAAAATCGAGGAGATACCAAGGAAATGGGTCGTGAGATAACTTAGTTGTGGTTCGGCACAGAGTCAAGAACGCGCATCATGTTCTCTGCACGAGATGGGTCCTCAACAACCATGCCACGGCGCATCAGTGTGCTCTGCACAGCGTCCACTACCTTGTTGAAGGATGAAGCGGCGCCACGCTCCTGTTTGAACCGGACCAGGCTGAGGTTGGCTTGGTGGCCGTGCTCAAGGACAGTGTAAAATTCAGCGGTGAACTCAACCTCCCGAAGGTGGAGGACTAAAGGGTGATTAGTATAGGTGTTGAATTGGATGGGATGAGTGACTTACAGTTTGCCTCGCTGACACGACCGTGAACAATGCTGTTGGTCTTGTCAAGGTACACATCCTCCATACCAAAATCCCGCCACTCGCGAAGCAGTTTGTAGAGTTCCTTGCGACCTTTGACCTTTGATGTACTGAGCGCAATGACTTGGGTTGCAGGCTTGATCTGGAAAACTCGGGCAAACCAGTTGTGGTTGGCAATCGAGCGGCGCTTCTGGTGGAAGGGGTTCGGGGCATCATCAGCTTCAACGGAACTGTCGGTGTCTGCAAGTCCCTTGCACATCAGTGAAGAATAACGATTATCTTTGGTTGGCGTGGTTTGGATTTCGTTCTCATTGTCTATATAGTGGTTAGAATTTCGGACGCAAGTTGCCGGGGCTGCACTTACTCGCAGGAGATTCTTCCTCATTCTGGGTGGACTTTTTGGTCAAGAGTTTCTTAAAAAAGCCACCGCCAAACCGATCCATGGATGTCTTTCGTTTTGGGACTCGCTCTGTGTTCTCTCCCTTGGAAGGAGAAGCGGGCTCGAGGGTAATTGGATTGTGCACAATCGTGCCACCACTGGGAATAATGAGGTGGCTATCCTTGGGTGGGAGAGCAGGAGGATTGTCAGAGCCCTGCGATCGGTGCTTGAACCATGACCATTTCTTCCCTTCAGGAGCACGGGCTGTTGTTTTCTTAGGAGACAGAGGAACTTCTTCGATGGGAGCCAGCCCACTGGGTTGAGCAGCATGTCGGGATCCAATGGAAAAGTTCCGGTCACTACCCGCAGGGTCACCCATAGCAAATTCATGAACATCTGACGAAGCGAGCTTGCTGTGATTCTTCTTGCGAATGGTAAGGGGCTTAACTTCCTGCATGGATGGGAGCGAACTATGGGGGACCATCCGAATTGTTGCCTTGGCATCGCCGCCGTGAGATGTAGCTAGCGAAGTCCGTGGTTTTTGCTGACGTCGAGGGCTGGCCTCACTGGGCTCACGGACAGGGCTTGCGCAATTCTCATTGATAACAGGGAGGAAGGTCTCGTTTGGTGAAATTATGAAAGGATCTTGGTAAGATGCTACTTCCACCTCCCGCTGGGTACCATTCTTGGCTTGATCTTCTTCGATCAAGCGGTCGAGATGAGTGATCACACCAGAAAGATAGGCAGGCACGTTGTCTTTTCGACCCCGGCTGTGCTCAATGAGCTTTTGGCGTGTCTCAGTAAGCTCCTTGATATTGTAAGGTCGGGATGACTCCTTGGAAGTATGAGCCACGGGGATCGTCGAAGTGGGCTTGACTTGATCAAGGCTTGCCGTCGAGACTGGAGTTCCCGGTGTTTCGTATCCAGATCCACCGCTCGTAGTCCGAATGGTTGTAACAGAGCTGCCATTGAATGCCTCCTCGCAGATCTGGCTGAGCTCATGAGAGACTTTTCGAGTGTCCTCCTTCCACGTGTAATCTGTCTCGCGGACTTTTCTGACTTGCCCCAGACTCTTGACCTTGGGACCATTGGCTCGTACCACGGTTGGCTGTGCTGGCAAGGGTGGGCTGCTTGGCATGTCCGGCAGACAGAGGCCATCTGCCAAAATTTGCAAGCTGCAGGTGCTTGGTGACCGCTTGATTTCATTTTGCTGATTTTGTGGGGCAATCTTTCTCTTCTTGGGTTTGGCAGATGTAGACCCATGTGAGCGGTTGCGTGCGTGGTGGAAGGAAACATTACGACGATAGCTCATGGAGTGTGTCGATAATCCGGGAGCGCGGGAGCTGGAATGAGGTACCTTGGAAGAGACGAAAGATTTCATAGAGCTCGGCCCGTGCTTGCGCTTCTGGAGAACAGTAAATGGCGAGGCATCTGGCCCGTCCGATTCTTCTGGCTCTTGCTCCTCCGCAATGGAAGGGGGGGGCTGCACCCTGGGCGACGATAGGATAGCCTGAGATTGCTCCGGCGACTCTCGATGGACGGTAATATGGGTATACTGTGCTTTTGACGCTGTGCTGTCGTGATTGGGAGACCGATACGGGTCATAGCTCGCAGTAGTACCAGAAGACATCGGCTCCTTAAAAGAGCTCAGGCGACGAGGGAACTCTTTGACAGATGGGAATTGAGCACGACGCTTGGAGCTACCCTGGCCCGTCTGGCTGCGGCCTCGACGAACTCTACCACCGGGGCGGGAGATGTGGTGATAGTCACTAGCCGAGTACTCCAGAGGCTGACCTTGGTAGTTTTCCAGTTGCTCATCGCGAAATTTTGCCAAGGCGTTGTAGAACATCCGCTCGTGGGTCGGTCTAATGATAGTCTGTTAGCGTCACGGAAGGCGTTTTAAAGATTAGCAGGTAGTACTCACTCGATGCATAACAACCTTTGCATCAGATCCTCGGCCTTAACATCATGCCATAAAGTTTGCAAATTGCGAAGGATATCGAGATCGATGTCCTGCTGACAGGACAGGGCTTGGCCGCAGTCCTTCACCGACAGAGGCGGAGGAGGGCCGACGTAGTGATCAACCATGGCATTGTGCAGTTTTTCATATTTGGTTAACAACGGATGCAACCAAATGCTTTGCATAGAAATTCGGTCCTCCGGGCGCTTCTGGAGGATACGCTGGATGAGATCGGCTGCTTCATCACTTAGCTCCGGGGGAATCATGTAGTCTCCTTTCTTCACAAGTCGCAGGGTGCTTCCCAAATCACCTCCATCAAAAGGCAGATAACCAGTCAAAAGGGCATACAGGATGATACCACAGCTCCACATATCAGCTTTGTCGCCACGGTATTTTCGACCATAGATGATTTCCGGTGCCGCATAGTGAGGGCTACCACATGAAGTGTTTAACCAGTGACCTGCGGGTTGTAGCGCGGCCATCCCGAAATCAGCAAGCTTAACATTATGGTTTGAATCAAGCAAGATGTTTTCGGGCTTCAAATCGCGGTGGCAGATATTGAAACGATGGCAATACCCAAGGGCCGCGATGATCTGTCGAAACAGTCGCACAGCCTCTTCTTCCGGTAGCGGTCCATTGTTAGATACATAATCGAACAACTCTCCACCCTGGACGTGTTCAAGGACAAGGTACCTAGCTATTGTGTCAGTGTATTTTCAACCCGGAACTAATGGGGACTCACAATTCTCCACGATTTTCCCAAACATCATAAAGACTGATCACATTCGGATGTTCAATCAACTTCATGATGACCACTTCGCGTTCAATCCCACAGGGCATTTGTCTGGTGGCAGAATTGGTAGGGAAGTTTCCCATGTTACGGTCCATCGCCGCGATACTCTCACTCTGAACCATAGCAGCTGACTTCTTTGAAACGATCTTGATAGCGGCCGTATTCCCGGTTACAGCATGCTTGGCTAGTCTAACCCGTCCAGTGGCTCCCTTCCCCAGTGTTCGTCCCAGCTGCCATGGTCCCACATGTGTTTTCCTTTTCCCTTTGGTTGACAAGATAGATGCCGCAGACATGATTGAGTTTCGGGCCGAGTCGGGCTGCAGGTCGGTAACCACGGACAGCCGGTCGTTTTCCTTATTCCTTTGTGGAGTTGGTGTCATAAGAAAGGACATCCGGTCAGGACTCTTCAGCTGCTCGGATTCGTGGATCCTCAGGCGCGGTGTCTCGACATTTGGCGACTTGGGGTGGTTCATCCGGCTCGACACATCTCTCAAGGGCTGACGCCTCCTCTGAGAGTCATTAACATCCGACATCATCTGGTCCATGGCGTAGTTGGTGTGAGACATTTTGCAGTGTTTTTCCAAGTCTCCTTTAAGCTGGGGGATTAATCGTCAATCTAGACTTCCATTAGCTGACCATCCAATGCCAACAAAGATATCAATAGCCAACGCACAGAAAATTAGGTCGAACGCAAATATTAAAAAAAGGGTACAAATCCCTTTCGACTGTCAACAAAAAGAAGTTAGGTGTAAAGATTGGCTCCAGACTTTTCTGGGAAAGAAAGAAGAGAAATTAAAGAGTGACAAAGGACTGGTTAACACCACATCGTCGACGGAGATGCAACGGGCAAAAAAAAAAGAGAAAAGGCCTCAAGCGACAAACCCTGACTGAAAATGAGATAAAAGCACAAGACGAAAGAAAAAATATTGGAACTGCCAATGTTCATGAAGGACAAGAGGTTGTGCATACTTCGGCTGGACTGGAATGAGAGAGATTCCTTCCTTCCCATCGGAATGTCCTTGGTCCTCTTGTTTACTATCTACGATGTACTGTTTGACTCCATGTAGGCATGTTTGCCTAGTTTTATTGTGTGAATTGACCTATCAGCGTCCTGGTGAGGCAGAACCGTCCAAACTTCTATGCCACTATTCACATTTACCACCCTCCCCGTTCCCGGGGCTGGCGCCTACACGGACGTCTTTTTTAGTTTCTTTCTTCTTTTTCTCTCTCTCTTTTATTCAGAACTATTCCAGGCCTTGACTCAAATGAATACATATTAAGCAGTTTAAACTCATATCATGCCCTCATTGTCAACATCAATTGCGATCGACGAGGAAGATAGCATTCCCCTAAAGAAGGGGGATAATAACAAATCAACTCTCAACTCCAGGGACACTAGCCACTTTATTTGTACAGGGGTTTATCTGTGCTAGACATTCCATACCTCCTAAGCTTTTCATGTTCTAATATACTCCATACGATTCCTATGGTCAAATTAAGAGTTCAGATAAACCCACCTGCACAACATATCCTTCGTATATGCAATTTATATAGAGAGCCACAATAATATTACATCCTCTGGCCCAATTCAACTATTCAAATACATGAACATCCATCGTAGAATTACCAATGCTTCTCACTAATAAAAACATCGTTCACGTTAACCTCATCTCCAAACCATCGCCCCTCACCATTACCTTCCGGTCCGATCAGGACATCATTTCCACTCATCATACGTTTGCGCATCTTTCCCGTCTCATCAAAAGTCCAGTCTTCCAATCCATAGCACCTCTTCCAGCGCATTCCATCTTCCGCATCCTGAAACTCATACCAAAACTGCACAGCAATGCGATCATCCCGGAAGGCAAAAAGTTCCTTCCGAAGTCGATAACTACGCTCGCGTTTCCATTTCCCTTGCAAGAACGCGACAATAGCTTCTGTCCCGGTAAAGAATGAGTCTCGAACACGCCAGATACATGTTGGGGAATATGCTTGAGCGACTCGGGCAGGGTCCCTAATCGCAGATGGTCAGAGCGGGCAATGAAATCACTACGTCATCTAATTTTGAAAATCAAATCACAATAGTTCATCTCAAGAACGCAAGATAGACCCTTCCCAGTTGGGATACACTCGTATGTGTCCAGGGTGAACCGCACAAACAAACAATACAAGTCAGCAAGAATGCAAGGGATGAAACCTTCAACACCCTTCTTTCAAACACATGGTCTGTCAAGGGTCATAGAAATAATAGATCTGAGACTTACTTCGTATTCCACATATCCTGTGCTGCTTTAACTTTTTTCTGCGCAGTCTCCTCGGTAAATGGTGGTTTGAGATCCGCCATGATAGGAATTTTGGGGGGGATGGAATCAAGCTTGTCTTCAACTGAGATTGTGAGGTTGAGAGGCTTAACCCCTTGTAAGACAGGATCCGTAGACAGCTTTAGTCATCTCTACGTAAGGCTGTACAACAGCCTCTCCTGATAATATAGGGCTGTGTCAGCTACTACTCCGTACACGAAAATATTCCTAGGCTGTGCATAAAAATAATTGTATGAGTAATTTGGTAATTTAGATTCAAGCAAGAAATTTTGTGATTTGACAGAAAAATCCATAGCCATATCGCTAGCAGGCAGACATCGTACTGGGTCTTGCTACCAAATACTTTTGACACACATTATCTGATATAGCTCTGCTCAATACATAAATAAATATCTTCTTATTGTTCATACTCGAAATTCAAGATAGTCGCTTGACCGTTCATTTGAGATTGGTATTTTGAATGTGAGAACTATATATATATTTAAGCCCTGAACACCAGCTAAACCACCACTATGTCAGCATTTTTTTCTTTCATCTTAAACCAAATTTTCACTAGAGCCAGAAGAAATAAGAATGAAATCAAATTACGAAAATTAAAATTTAGACAACTATATGTTGATATTTAATACTTTATTTATGATCGTTGTGGCTTGGAGCTCTCCTAGCAGGGCCAAGCCACACCGCCAGATAACTACCAGCACAATCCACAAAGCCCGGTAGAAACATAAACATCTTTTACCTTCCAGATCAAACAATGCCCACTTATGGCAGTTAAGTCTTTGTTGATGAAAACACAATTATGTATGGGGCTTCTCCACATACCCGGGCGTCGCAAAGTGTGTCGATCCAAGGGGGTTTCTTGTGTTACATGGTGTGACTTGGGCATTCGAGATCCAAGGCTCGCCATGCCTATACTCACACATGTTATCCGCGTCCCTTTATCATCCTCTGGGGTTATCATCCTGATGGTTCTTCCATCGGCCCGCCTACGGAGTTTGGAGCGGGCAATCAAAGCAGAGAAACCGAGCTATTTTCTAAGATGGTGTGATCGAACTAATAAGGTTGCACACATTCGGTTACCTGCAGGTCCAATAGAAAGAGCACGGAAGGATATCTGACATCAGGATGAGTCGTTCACCAGGTAGACCTCAACTTTAAGGATGACCTTCCCTATCTCATAAACTAGATCAGCCTTTATTCTCTATACCTGACACAAGATAACCGAGTTTCTACGAGCACACAGCTTCTGCGGTCAACACAAACTCAACATGCAATCTGCGGACCAGCCGACTCAATCAGAAAATGAATTGGCCCTGCCTAGAGAACAGACGCAAGATGAAATCGAGATCGAAGAGAGTGGAGATATCGATGCTCTTCAACGGTATCGGTGGAAGAGACGGGACCTGTTCAATGGTCGAACGATTGAGCTTCTGCAGATAGAACAGGATCTCCGAGATATTGTCCAGCAAGAGCAATGGCTCGTCCAGAAACCCGAGGCCACTGGCAGCTGGCCACTATATAGGAATGATGTACAGGCTGAACTTCAGGCCTTGGACAAGAAATATTGGTTGCTAGAGCGCCAGTGGTGGCAAGTCCGGAACTCATTCGTGGAGGGGCCCCTGATAAGAGGATTTAGCTTATGGCGATCACATCCTCTATGGTATATGCACCGAGTGCTGTTCGAGGATTGCATGAGGAGGGGAGGATGCTGCAGCCGTCGTTGCGGATGTTGCGTTGATCGCAAGCTTAATGAGACACGACGGCTTGGAGCTGGGCATTGTACGATGGCATGTGGATGTTGTCACCAAAGTCGGAGTTTTGAGCTTACCAGAGGAGAAAAGAAGAAAATCGTCAAAGATTTTCATATTGTGAATGACAACACCTTTTACCGCCAGAGGATCAATCGAGTTTCAATATGGGGATTATCTCTTGACAGTCATGACAGCCCCTTTGATCTGATTGTAATGCCTCCAGGATACGAGAGTGATGTGTCAAAAGAGCAGACGGGAAAAGGCAAGACGGACCAAGCCGATGAACCATTTGTGCTTATTGACGAAGAGGATGATGAAGAAGTTGTACCTTAGGTTTCTAGGGCACTGCCTACTTGCTACACTGTTCCTTCCTATTTCGGAACGGAACAGTCGTACCTGCCATTGTAGTTCACATTTCACGTGCACCTTCCAAATTGCCTTACTACCTTGCTACCTCACATAGAGTAAGATCTTGATTCTGTAAACTTCGCAACCTCAAACCAACACTACTCTTGCAATAGTGAGCCTTCCCAGATGTCTTTCCAGGTGTCTTTTTTGGGGTCTTTTTTGCTAACATGACCTACCCTCCCAAGATGTCGTCTGAAAACGCTCTGCCCGCTCTTCCTCTATGCGAATGTCCGCTACCCAACGATTACTTCGCCCGTATTGAGGGCTTTGTTGAGCGACTAGTAGCCGCAATGACCCCTCGACAGGGGGAGTTCCTATGGGCCCTCTTAGCCATGTATCTGACCGTCTTGCTGGTGAGACGCGCCGATTCGTTGGTGGAGAGGTGGATTGATTGGTATTTCCTACAGCATACTTACATCGAGCTCTACATATGACGTTGGATACTAATAGAACTTACAGCCGTTACCCCCTCCCACCCCCACCCCAACCCCCAGCCCCCGAAGCCCCCGAATAGGTAAGCCCATTGTGCATCTTGCGTGTAGTAAAATATACATATTTGAATATTATTACGAGATTCCTTATGTTTGCGAATTTCCTCTTTCCTTCATTGATGCAATGGATGTCTGGAAGTGCTAACTAATCATGCTACAGATGGGACCAAGTTTTTTTATTTTTACATATACTATACGCGCTCTTGTTATATAATTAGAAAGAGCATATTGCGAAATAAAATGCAACAATCCATTATTACTCTGCATGCTAGCTCTGACCTTATTTGTAGCATGCAGTGAGTATGAGATACCGACAATAACTATTGTATGTGTAAACTTAGTCAATCCACGTGATAGTATAGCACAGAATAGAATGGAAAGCAAGTGGAAGTGGAGGATCTACGAGTAGTTTATATTTGGAACAAAGATATCAACAAATGAATTGTTCTCAATCTTGATTGCATCTTACAGAGACCTCTTTGTCCTAGACAAGGCAAATTTTAGGATGAAAGCAGCCCAACTTCAATGATATTCATTTCATTGAGCTTCATGGCTTTCTTTTAGAATTATACAAATATATACGCTTTCTTCTGAGTCCCGTATTCTATCACAGCCTTTTCCACCCAAGGCTAGTACTGCGAGTACTTTCCCCAGAGCTCTACCATTTCCAATAAACCCATCACCCATCATGTGCAAAGTGCGTTATAAATGGTACCGCGGCCACTGCGGCATCAGTGGTTGTGGGCATACAGAAGCAGTGTGGATCGAGCGCTGTAAAGAAGCAAATGCCCGCGAGAGACGAGTACCTTGCCCCAATCCACGTCCCGTCCTCCGTATTACCGAGGCTTTTGCCATGGGTCTTTGTCGTCCCTGTCTTGGTTGGGGTGTGTTGATTCCAGGAGCTCCTGAATTGGTCAACCCTGAGCCGGTCGACAGGGCTCGTCGGCAGCACTACAATATTGACTCTTTGACTTCATAGTTTGACTTCTAGCGTCTAAAATGATTCGTAAATAAAATGCAGCTACCTTACTCTTGAATAGAGTAGATGTAGGTTGGATTTTGAAAGTTTGTATGTTTAGAAATAGTTCGATTGCACATCGTAGGCCTCGGTCGGTGCCAAGGAATACAAGTCGGTTTCGGAGACCGGGAATTATTGGGTGATGGTAAATAGATCGATTTGCCTTTCGATCCTTGATGAAATTTTTTTCACAGCTTAGACAAGGGTTGAGGTGAAGTTTTCCCCTTCTGAACCTGCACTGCAGTTTGACCACTCGCTCCCTCCAAGAGATCTACGACCAGTGGTCCCACCACAGACATCTGGGAGGGTTGTATCAAATTTCCCGACAGAAGTATAACCGAGGAAGATGTTTCTGGCACATATTCGGCGAAGGAATCTGAGTTGATGCTGGTGTAGGAAGAAAGGGGTATGGCCAAGGGGTCAGGCGCATGCAACTGGCCAGTTTCAGATGAAACACTATCCCTAGCCCCCGCTTCGATAATGACAAGCGACGAGGGATAAAATCCGGCATTCCTTGTGCGGATACCAGCGGTCTTTCTCCCGGTCAATCTGCTCACATAGGCTATTTGGTCGACTTGTTGCCCCAGAAAGAATCGCACTCCTGCATCTTGTGCTGCACGATAGACCTATATTTAGATCGTACAGTCATCAGCAATTATTCTATTTCCTCTTTTCGCTTTATTATCACACTACATTTGTCAAGTTCCCGAAAGGGATGTAATCATCTTTTGCAAACACCGAGACATTTGTGTAGCCTCGTAGCGAAAGATGCAGTGCTACCGAGAGGCCAAAGGCGCCAGCGCCGACGACAATAATAGAGTCCGATGGGGAAATGCCCATGATGAAAGAAAATAAAAGTGCATTTGCTTATTTGTGGGCTATTGAGCTGATATAGTATTTCCCCCGCATTTACCCCCAAAACAGTTATATTATGCGGAGTTGGAGAAGAGTACCCCCCAAGATAAGAGCTGAGGGGAAACTATTGGCGCCGATAATCGGGAGGACTCCCGATGCTTCTCCAAATTTTTATGTTTCTATATGTATTAGATAACCTATATGTATTTTCTATATAAACTATGCTATGTTAACTTACCTCAAAGTGAGATTACTCACCGCAGAATTCATCTAAAGATGTTGCTGACCCGAACACTCGAAGTCAATTAGCTGGAACCGATGTATCCAGCTACAGAGTACTTGGAGCCTCAAGGAGAAATAAATGCAAAATAAGCATAGCTTCTAAAAAAATGTACTCTCGAAATGTCTTCAAATATTCTGAAACTCACGAAACTCATGAAGCTCATACATCGGATTTGATTTGAGCGGGGTATAAATTCTCCACACTCGGAAGCGTCCCCGATGTGCTTCAAATTTCAAAACTTGCTGTCTTCTGCTTTTATTTCCTTCTAATAATTTACTTCTTTATTTGCTTTGAACGTTAAATCATGGATATCCAAAACGGAACCCTCTGCATCCTAGGTTGTGGTAAGTGCGCAAGCCCGCAAGCAAAATACATCGACTAATGCTTCTAGGAAACCTGGGAATTGCCATTCTAGACGGGTTGGTCAATGCACCAGCAGAAAAGTCCAAAGAGCTACCATTCGCTCGATACATTGCATGCGTGCGCAGTGAAAGCTCAGAGAAGAGACTATCCGATCGATTCGCCGAGTCCTTGGACAAAATAACTATTTCTCGCGGCAACAATGTACAGGCCGTACAAACCGCCGATGTGATCATTCTAGGCGCGGATCCCGCCGATATTGAGACCGTCCTAACGCAACCGGGGCTCCACGAGGCCTTAACCGACAAGCTTATCATCAGCATTGCAGCCGGCTGGACAAGACAAAAGCTCGAAGCTACAGTTTACGGCAGCGCAACTACTGCTGATAACACATCTGGCAGAGCCTGGGTGGTGCGCACATTGCCGAACATTGCGGCCCAGGTATCCCAGTCACTGACGGCTATTGAAACATCGGAGCCTGCATTGCCCGAACGATACCTCGAAATAACGACGTCCATCTTCGAGCAAATTGGCAAAGCGGTACACGTTGATCCGAGGTTGATGAATGCTACTACCGCTGTCGGGGGCTCAACACCTGCTTTCTTTGCTGTGATTTGCGATGCAATGATTGATGCCGCAGTGGCGGTTGGTATGCCACGGGACCTGGCTCATACCATGATCTTCCAGTCAATGCAAGGAACAGCAACGATGCTTCAGAGTGGCATCCACCCAGCTCTGTTGAAGGATCAAGGAACATCTCCTGAGGGCTGCACGATTGGCGGTTTGATGGTGATGGAAGAGGCTGGTGTGCGGGGTCATGTGGGACGGGCGCTTCGGGAAGCTGTTACTTTGGCTCGTTTGATGGAGACGACACCCCATGTTAACGATACAAGACATTGACTTGCTATTTTGGGAGTGAACACGAGCGCAGCCTTCAATATCATGCACCTATCAAACATCTTATCCAATAAGAAATGAAACATACTATTTACAACTAGAATATAGAGACCTGTGAAAATGACGCCGAAAATGACAGCCTCTGGCGCCAGAAACGGTCGAGTGTGCGAGCCCGGCGTGTAATGTCAACCGGTGATGGTGGTTTCCGAGAACAATTCGAGGCCTAGCTGCGCATTTCGCTGGCGATTTCAGCCTCGAAGCGCTAGATGAAACCCCGGTTGTAGCACATCAATCGCCTAGATGGATATAATGTTGCGTGACGTTTAATAGAGGCACCATTATCATTCAACACGCATTTCATTCCCGAAATACTGAATTAACCAAAATATTTGACTAAGAATTGGAAAACTCCATCATGCAAATTCGGATGGCAGAAAGCGAGCAGAGACACGAAAATAACGATAGTAGCACCTGCCTCCATGACGAGCACCTCGGCGAGTAATTTGAAGAACTGTACCCGAGACGACCACCGAAGACCTTGCCACGCGCCCTTGATAGTCAACGATTCACTCCTTTGTGCAGAAGTAGCGACTCGAATGAAAATCGCATATGCCGGCACAACTGTTCCAAAGTAAAGAATCACAATAGTACCAAGGAGACAGAAGAACTGCACTGTTTCCGAGACCTCTAATCGCCCTTCCAAAGCACCCGCTAACCGAATGAGGTAGACGGGGAGATAAAAGCATATACTTGAGTTGATGCTATACAACGACATTGCTCGGAAGGTCCTAGACCATGTTGACCATGTGGGAAGGCAATGCCAGTAAGGTAATGTTCCCGAGTGTTGATTCAGAATCGCATGCACATTAGCTACTCTCAGGTATGAAAGCAGCAAGTCGGCGATTAAACTATGAAGTGCCAACTTCAGTAGACTAAGCCCATTCGTAGAAATTTGAAAGATAACAAAGATCTTGATTAGCCGATGTAAGATCAAGATGGGCAGTCCTCTGAAATGCTGGCGCGAGAGTGATGAATTCACTCTAGCATTGGGTGTTTGAGTCGCGATTAGTGTTGCGAAGACACACCCGTGGGTATATATGGCCTGTTGTCGATTAGATTGAGTTGACATGAATCCACATGTATCGACGGTCAGTCGTGACATACTAGAAGAAGCCCCAGCAAAGCCCCAGCTAAGAGGAGTACTAGTGGTACGTTCAAGACCGCCGCCTGCTGGCTGTGGCCAATTTGAGGAGCATTCCACTTAGCGAGCTCCGAAGACATATTGAAGAGATATGCCCGCCTAGTCCGAGTTTGTTTGTTACGTAACAGGACGCGTTGGTTGGTTCGATGGTCACATTTGAGTCTCAAAAGCCAAGTCGATAGCACAGAATGGTCTCACCCGATAATTGCCGCGCTGGAGTGATGAATGCGAGCTCCAGGAAAATCGGGGAGCGCAAATGGGGCAAAGGTCAATGAACTTTTGAGGTCGGGAAATCTCGATTGAATCAACAGGGGCCAAGCATAGATCCACTTGGTTTAATTGCATAGGCATTTCCTCCAATGGCTACGGCACGACCCGAGGTCCACAATAATGGGCTAGTTGCATCGTATCAACCGATGGGTAAGTGAACCGCAAATCATTGGAAGTATACGCGTCATCTGAAACATCAAAGGGCACGAGATGCCCGTATGGAATACCAGTGCCCCAGACGATATCACCTCGCTACACACGGACCCCTTCATTCTGTACTCGCTTAGGTCCTTTTTCTGATCATGTACTCCATAAAGCTAAAGCATTGCTCTTTTGTATAGGCTAATTTCTTGAATCTGTAAATGACATTAGGGAATTATTCTCGCCCGTAACAGAATTCTTGACGCGCTCTGACTAGAATCTTTCTTGATCCTACATGATGGGACCTTCGAAGCCTCTCCTCTGCCCCTGAGAATACAGAATCAACAGCCCCCGTTACTAAGTACGGCCATTAGCCCATTTCGGTTAGCTGTGTATAACTGGCTTTTCACCGGCACTAAGCATTGACTAGTGTGAATTACTGTTCTTGCCCCGCTTCGATGCGTACAGGATGCACCGGGGGACCAATATAGAGCCAGAAAGGCATTTCTAACTAGCTAACTTATTGCAAGCGAGGCGAGCAAGGATCAAGGATAGGAGCAGTCAATTGTCTGTTCTCGTACAAGCCTCAGACGAAAACCTGCCTAGATATGAACCTGCGGTACGTGAGTGGAAATATTTCAAATCAGCCTCTACCGACCAGCAAATCAAGCCTAGCGCAGAAGGCTGGATAATACTTAAAGAGGGAACGCCCATCAGAGCTCGAATGTATAACTTCAAAACACTTAATTTTCCTCTCCTGTTCTGCCACGACCACATACACTTGCCACGGCAACTGCAACCCTGGCGGTAGTACCTACCCTTTAATCCGGGTCATCTTGATGACACGCGAGCCAATGACGGGCTTGAGTCAGTCATATCCATGATAGTCATTACGTGTGAACAGCCACCAGTTGAGCCGATGTGAATGTCTTATTATCAGATGAACTGCGTCGCAAGAGCCGTATACTGACATTTCTCGGTGTGAACACTATATAGATATTAGCTGTACAGCAGGGCTGTTTTTCTACAAGAACCTCAGCTCTGCAACTTCTGCGTAGAGAAGTTCAACGACGAATGAAAAGTGTTTTGAATTTGTGGGAGAGCAAGCAGTCTAATAACATGCCAAAAGACACTATGTGTTAAATATAGAATACAAAATATTTGAGAGATCGGATGCATTAGTATGCAACTCATTCTCCTTATCCAGTTCTGTAGCTGAGGAGTGTGGAGAAGAAGGGGAAAGGGCGACCAGGCAAAATGAAAGCGTCCACTATCAAACCCACCCTTCGACATTAGTTCTGTACCGATGGCGGGCGATATGGTTTTTACCTTGACTTTTTCCTGCGACACTCGGTACATCCATCTCGTCTTCTTTGGGCAGGAGTATCCCCCTTTCTAACCCGTTGGCTTGGCATAGCTGTTCATTGAGATAGATCCAGATGAGATTGTACAAAAGGTGATGCTCTGGGGAAGGGAAGACGAGAGTCCCACAATTGTCTCCGTTGAGCTAAGTATCCGATCCAGCCAATCACGTTTGAGTATCGGTTTACTTTTGTCTGCATTTTATTTTCACAAAAACAAAAAGTACTGAGCAACAAGCTGCCAATATCCGACTAAAGTAGCGCTAAAGTATTGAATGAATACAAGACAGACGGGAAGCACTTATGAAACGAGTCGCTCCCTTAGCTCAAGACCTGAACGGGTCATATGCCCACTTGACCACGGCCGAGAATTGGTTCAAGAGCAACTACAAGGTGATGCGGCACTAAAGCCATGGGGAATATGCATGCTGTACGCTGTGATTCGCATACAAATCTAATGGAAATTGAAATTTCTGCTATGTGGAATCAATTGAGAGGTATCGAATAAGCCAACTAATCCTATTGTTTGATATAAAACTTTTTGCTTATAATAATGCCAAGAAATTCCCCATTCAACTCTTCTTTTTCTAGCTAACAGTACATGTTCATGAATATGCTATCAGGCCAATAGCCTAGGGAACGGTGCAGGGACCCTTAAAGTAAAATCAAAGTATTTTACTTCCGTATTCCCACCGCTCCGGCTTCTACACACCCACACAGATATAATCGCCGAGCCAGACATCTGTGCAGGTGCTTCCTACTTTCGGATTCCACTTCTCGATATCAGCGACCGTAATGTCTTCGCTGCTAGCAATGCTTGTGCACGTGTCGTCCGAGCCAACAAGCCAAAACTTAGTGCAGTCGCTAACCATCCCCGGCTCGTCAGGCGTCGGCGTCGTGATTCCATTGCCAGCCGAAGTTGTCGAGGTGGCGACCGTGGAACTGTCAGTGCCGACGCAGACATAGTAGCCCAGGTCGAGGTAGGCGCAAGACGAGCCGACGGCGGGGTTCCAGGCATAGAAGCTCGAAAGGGGAATATTGTATGTGCTGACAATGGAAGCGCAGGTGTCACCAGATTCGACGAGGTCAAATTTGCTGCAGGACTCGGTGATGCCGGATTGAACGGGTGAGGGCACAGCGTCGACGCACACGTAGTAGCCGACGTCAAGATAGGCGCAGGACGAGCCGACGGCCGGGTTCCAGGAATAGAAGCTGGATAGGTCGATGTTGTATGTGCTGGCGATGGAAGCGCAAGTGTCGCCAGATTTGATGAGGTCAAATTTGCTGCACGAGTCGATCATGCCAGACTGAACGGGCATAGGCGTGGTGACCCCGTTGGCGGCGGTGGATGTGGTCTCCGACGCCGTAGTAGTGGTGAAAGACGAGGTGGTAGTGGAAGACGAAGTAGTGGAAGATGAAGTAGTGGAAGATGAGGTAGTGGAAGACGAGGTGGTGGAAGATGAAGAGCTCGTCGTCGATGCAGCTGAAATAGTGCCAACCATGCAGTAGTTCTGACCGGCCACGAGGCTCGGACAAGCGGCAGAGGGGTTGAGAGACGCAAAGGTCTCCTCGGTCAGCCCCCATTCGGCGGCGAAGGACGTGCATGTATCTCCCGAACTCGCGGCAGCTTCATAGTCACAAGTAACCTGACGAGGGACCAAAGTCATCCCCCAGGCCAGCTTCAGCTTTGCAAGGAGGAGAATGAGGAGGCCAGTCTGAAGTGATTTCGGCGCCATCATGATTGTTGATGCTTGCTTGGCCGGGGTCGGGCGAGAGGGAACAATTTAAAGTCGCCGTGGAGTCCGTCACTCACCTCCCGAGAATCGGCCGAGAATGCCACAACCATCTGGCGCCTCAATGGATGCCTATGGAGCGATACATACTATGGCCCCCCGTAGGCTTTAGCCTATCTCATCTTCATTGGCTGCTTCGAGGACGAAAGAGGGTGCGAAGCTTTTAAGCGATGAACATAGAGTCTGGTTGACCCGGTAGCGTTCTCTTCTAGTGATAAGTCGGCTCAGCGGCGTTCTTCTCTAGTCTCTTAGCGAGATTAAAACAATATCGTAAGATGGGCGCCTTCTTGTTGGGGTAAGGTTCACGGGGCATTTGCTAAGCTTTCCGGCAGCCTTGTCCGAGTGGAGTATCCCATGCGAAGCTTTTTCCAAGGAATTTAGCGTCGTCTAGTCAGTTTTAGCGGTTGGGGCTAGTTCAGATAGGTCGGTACTAGCGGTTATATACAGTAATTTATGAATTATGCACCTTTTACCTCGTCTGGTTGTTCGTTTTAGACTAGTTCTTACCAATACTTCGAGATTCTAAAAAGCTATATAGTCTAGAACTGGCCTTACACCTCCTCACGGTGCCGGAGCGGCCGAACCAGGACCCCTCAACCGACCCTGATTCAGGAAAGACCCTAGAGGGTAAGCCTAGTTGACCCGCATGAACCTGCCCTTGCAGAATTTTTCGACGCTTTTCCTCTTCGAGAGAGCTGGTAGTATACGAAGTAGTTTCAAATGAATTACCAATCCCCTTAGAATCTCAGGGCTAGCTTCACCTCGTTAGGCAGCCTTTTATAACTTCTAACTATTGGTTAGAATTAGTCTGAAAAAAAGAGCAACCAGACGACTGAACGCCCCGCTCTTTCGCCTCGTGTCGGGACATTCGGGGACGGCGGACAGGACCGAGAGGACCGAGAACAGTGGGACCACGTTGATACAGATAAATTGTGTAGTGGGGAGTTTTCCTCATCACCGGATGTCTATTGGTGGTTTTTATTGCGCTTTGATTGCCCAGGGTGTGATCAATAGTCATTGCGAAAGGTGTCCATGAGCCATGAGCCATGAGCCCTGAAAAGCGCCCTCAAAAGCGGGTTGCACGGACCCTGAGTTTCGAATTCGAAGGGCGTGCCGCCTCCCCCGGGAGGCGTAAGCCTGCCTTCTCCCGAAAATACCGGGATTTGCATCCTTCGGGGTTTAGCCGTCGGGACTCAAATACTGTAGCCTTGGGAGACCCCACTTGCATGTGGTATACATCGCACATTACATAGAGTAGAAAACGATGGACAACAAAAAAACCAAACAGCAAAATTTCGCGCAACAAGATCGATATTATGGAAAGGTATAATAGAATACACATGTTACGACAAAGTGACTAGGTACGTCCACAGGTAGTACCGATGAAAACAAGGCCGGCGACACCTTGAAAGTTGCAAGGCATCCCCACCCCCTCTGCTTTTCACCTAAGATAAATCAAGTTGGTTACCGTGACCAGCAGCATCAACAAGACCGGTACTGTGGCCATGTGCGATCGACTCGCAGGATTATCGGCAGAAGACTTGCTGGTGCTGGTCGGACAGGTCACGTTGGCATTCAGGGAAGCATTGGGTGCACAGGCCGCGGCGGTGGCCGAGGCGTATAGACTGGAGGCGGCTGACGAGCTCATGTTCACGGCGCACGGACTGGTGTTTGGAGTCTGGCCGAGATGACCACAAGCATCACCGAAGGATGTCACGTTGAACGCATATGCTTCCATCGCGCTACATTGATCGGCAGCAGTGGCGGCCACCAGATCGGGTTCCTGGCCCGATTTACTAATCGTAAAGACGGTAGAACCAGTTTTCTTGAGGGAGTGGGACTGGCCCGTATACTGAGTGCAATTGAAGATCTCCAGAGTCCAAGTCAAAGTCCAATGTCCATCTGGGTAGGCAATGGTGTTGAAGAACTTCGAGATCAGCTGTTCACTGGAAGTGATCTCCTCAAGCAGCTCAATGAGTCCCCCGCCGACGGAGCCTGGTGAGCTATGGTTGTTGCCTTCCCATAGGTTCCAGGTAATTGAGCTCGCCAACGGGGGAGCCATGCTTGGATTCTGTAGCGCCCACACGATGGGCATCAGCGCCTGTGGGGTATATGTAGTATTGCGTGGAAATACCAAGTCGACTTCAAAAATTCCCGGGTTGGCAATGTAGCTCATTGTGTTCGTTGGGCCAGCGATCGATGCAAGACAGAGAAGTTGAACGAGTATAAGCCCTAAGTTGTAATGAAGAGTTGCGAAGAAGTTTATGAGATATTGAGGTAGAAGGGAAAAGGAGAAGAAGATTCAGTTTGCAGGGGACGTTAGGTTTTCCCCTTGGTATTCAACTATACGGAGTACAGGAACCTGTAATAATACTAGTTTACCTTAGTGCTCTATAGTGCCCCTTAGTGTGCCGTGGTATACTTTCATTGCACTGCGCTAGTACTAGCATGTTTGTTGTACATCAGAAACGATCTATGTTTGCTTCACGAGCCTTGTCTCCTAAAATTCGTCTCCACCCAGCACGAGGCGGACTGCTTCCGATGAGGATTGATCGAATTCAAATGAGAAGTCCACTAACCTATAAAGCTCCCAGGCTCATCATTCGTCAAGGAAAAAAAACAAGAAGCAAACCAGTCTTCTATCCGCTCATTTTTTTCCTTCCTAATCCCGACGTGTGCTGTGGGATTTCTCTATAGCTCATGTCGTGGTCGTCTAGTTCGCTTTCGTGGCGGAAGCCGCGGAGTGCATTCCTCACTCTCTTTCATGTCACTCTTTTGACTCTTTCTTTTTCTGTTCCATCTGCTGCTATCTCGGCGCCCATTCGGCTCCCTGCCAGTCCTGGGTATCAAGGCAGGTCTAATGCGTGTCCCACTCGATGTGCGGTCTCGGGACCCAACCCGGCCAACTGGTCCATGTACCACAATTTTGATCAACTGGCTTCGTGTCAGGAGTCTCTCTTTTATTCTTTCTCTTTCCTTGATCCGGTTGATGATGCTCATACTGGCCATCACATCTACGCCTGTACTTCTTTTGGCCCAGATTGGGGAAATCTACCGGCAAATACCACAAATCTTCTCTTGCAGTCATCAGACGCTCCGGAGCCCGTGAATGGTACCTATCAGATTGGATACTGGCCCGCCGCCACGGGTTCTTCGGTTTTATCTTCTCTAGTCACACTCACCAATCAGCTTCGGCAGTACTTGGTTAGGGGATTAGGCTCCATCGATCGTCCAACCATTCTCTTCGCCCGCTATGGCTCCACCTCCGTCGGTCTCTATATCGGTCAAGCATTGGATAATCGAGGTATTGGGGAAAATGTGCTGTCTTCTTTATCAGATTCAATTGCGTCTGCCAATGCCAGCCTTGCCGCGAGTGTAGCGATGCAATTCTGCGAACCTGGGCAAACTTCGCACCATGTGTTCGGCCTGATTGCGACGGGCAATGGAACTTTTGATTCCGTACAGGCCGCCCTCTCTTCGTGGTCCAAGGCAAAATGTTTGACATTTCCGGTGGTTCAAAACATCACTGGCACACTCTCGCTCGTGAAACCCTTGTTTAATGCCTCCTATTATGCCACCACTGTCCATCCCACCCGTCCCCCAGTCTCCCATGCCACCTCAACTAGTAGCAATGCGACCTCTGTTCGGGGCAGGGCACTCGCCCCTCGGACAACCTGTTCCACAGTCCAAGTCGTTTCTGGAAATTGCTATGATTCTTTGGCGTCTGAATGTGGTATCACATTAGCCAAGTTCCTTCAGTACAATAAAGTAACAGACGACGATTGTTCCACCTTGGTGATAGGTGAGCACTTTTGTTGTTCAGCCGGTCAACTGCCAGACTTTTCTCCTAAGCCGCAATCCGATGGTACTTGCACGACATACACCATCAAGGCAAATGATAACTGTGAGACGATTGCTGCTTCATACAGTCTCACGGTGGATGAGCTTGAGAATTACAACAATGATACCTGGGCTTGGGAAGGCTGCAATCCTCTCTACGTGAACAACATCATTTGTCTAAGTGAGGGTAATGCGCCAATGCCGGCCTCTCTTGCCAATGCAGAATGTGGGCCACAAGTTCCCGGAACATTGACCCCCGCGAGGGGAACGAATATTTCCACACTCAACGAGTGCCCTCTGAATGCGTGCTGTGATGTGTGGGGCCAAGTAAGCGGACCCCTGACTCAACGGTTGAGTTGACTTTTTACAATCGATCAAAGTCGCTGACAATCCTTCCAGTGCGGTACAACATCCGACTTCTGTATCAACACCGGCACTGGCGCCCCTGGAACCGCCAAGAATGGTACCAACGGCTGTATCTCTAACTGCGGCACAGCTATTGTGCAGAGTGATAAACCTGCCACATACAGGAAAGTTGGCTTCTACGAGGGTTTCAACTTGCAGCGGCCTTGCCTCTATCAGGATGTCTCTCAAATTGACTTGAGTGCTTACACACACATTTATTTCGCTTTTGGTGCCCTCTCCTCGTCTTATGAGGTCCAGATCCCCAACGGCACCGCGACGGGTACCACCTACGAGTTCGACCTGTTCAAACAGATCGTAGGCACAACGCGTATCTTGTCGATCGGTGGATGGGCATTTTCCACCGATCCGAGCACGTACATGATTTTCCGTGACGGTGTCACTTCTGCTAATCGGTTGACAATGGCCACCAACATTGCCGACTTCATCAAGGACCATGACCTCGACGGCGTCAATATCGACTGGGAGTATCCAGGAGTACGTATTATCGTCGCCCTTGCTTTTCATGACTCTTTGTGTTGGGATTCCCAATTGACATTTCGACTTTCGCGTTTTAGGCATCAGACATCCCTGGTATCCCTGCTGCTAGTACCGATGACGGTACCAACTATCTCGCCTTCCTTGCCGTCTTGAAAAACCTCCTTCCTGACAAGGAGATAACAATTGCGGCGCCAGCGTCATACTGGTACTTGAAGGGCTTCCCCATCAAAGACATGGCTGAACTCGTGGACTACGTCATTTACATGACCTACGATTTACATGGACAGGTATGGCATCTGTGATGATTAGGTACTTGATACGCAACGATGAAGACTAATCTGAACATTTTCTACGTCCGCACAGTGGGATTCCCACAACCAGTGGTCACAAGAAGGGTGTCCAACAGGAGCCTGCTTACGTTCGGACGTGAACATTACCGAAACAGAGGGCGCTTTAAGCATGGTGAGTTTGCTCGAAGTGCAGATAGAGACTGGAGGTCAGTACGTGTTCTTATTGGCTAACCTACTTGTTTTTCTCTCTTCGTACAAAGATCACGAAAGCCGGTGTTCCTTCCAACCAGGTCGTGGTCGGAGTGACTAGCTACGGACGATCGTTCGCCATGGCCGAAGCGGGCTGCTATGGACCAGATTGCACATATTTGGGATCAGCTGACGACTCGCAAGCTACACCAGGAAAGTGTACCCAGTCTGCAGGCTACATCGCCAATGCCGAAATTTTGGCGATTCTCGCAAACTCCAGCCGGGTCAATGAAAACTACATTGATATTGATAGCAACACCAATATCCTTGTATATGATGACACTCAGTGGGTTGGATGGATGAGCGAGGGCATCAAAAATTCACGAAAGTCGGTCTACCAGGGCCTATCGATGGGTGGCTGGACCGACTGGGCTACTGACTTGCAGAAATTCAACGATGCTCCTTTCACCTCGACATCCTGGACTAAATTCACCAGCGACGTTATTTTGGATGTTGACCCTTACGTAGAAGGCAACCGAACAGGCAACTGGACTTCCTTGACCTGTTCAGACGCCGCTGTGCAAGATGCGCTATACATGCCCTGTTCGCAGCGCTGGTCGGAGCTGGACGCATCCAATGCGTGGTCAGATGCCATCAATGTCTGGACTACTATCGACGAGCCAAAACTCGGGAATACTGAACCTGGGTTCACTTTATCTATCATGAACACCTTCCATGCTGGGGAGTCGATGAACTGTGGAAGTATTGCTCCGAACGGCGCTTGCTCCACCACCGAAACTTGCGCCTGGTTCGAAGGGTTTGGCGACAGCGGTGAATCGGGCCCTGCGGCAATGCTTATCTACAACTCTTTCACGGTTATCAACGAGGTAAGTCTCTTACGTGCTGCTTGAGGACAAGACCCGATTAGGAAAAAAGCAGTGCAGGCACCAGATGGGCTCATGTCCTTATGATGAAAGCAGCTGACAGACAAACTCGTCGACCAGGCATACTCTCAACTATGGTACGCCATCAATGGAATCGCTGCAACGTACATCGACAATCAGCTTTCAGACTTTGAGGATACTTTTGCACCGGTCCCTCCAGCTAAGAGCGATGAGTGGCTGGACATCCTCATCGATTTGCTGGGTCTCGGTCTTACTGCGGTCGCGGCGCCGTTCTTTGACGGAGGTGAGCTCCTAATTTGAAGTTCTTCCTCGTCGAAGGCTATCAGTTATCCCGTTTGCCCATGCTAATGCCTCCTAGTTTTTGGAGCTCTACCGGCCCTTGAAGCCCTAGGAGAGGCAGGTGCTCAAGTCGCTCAAGATGTTACATATTCCGCCATCGCGTATGGAGTTTCAATTGCTACAAGTACTCTGCCTTCGGCCGCACCGTAAGTACTATCTTCGCTTGCTATGATACCACAGGCTCAAATGATCATCTGTGGCAAAACTCACTACGAATATGCTGAGCTCTTGTTACAAAAGCAATCTGGCTGATGAGTTCTGTGCAGGGGCGATTGGACAGCGGAGTCTCAGGATAGTTTCAGTGCCACTATGGGCTCCGTACTCTACGGCTGGTCTAATGCCACGGCAAACCAACTTTATACGCTTTTCAACGGTTCAGAGACCTCTATCACCCTTCTGACAACCCTCATTAGCGACGGTAAGCTCATCGAGGGCAGCGGCGGCGCCCCATCGGTTGGCTACCAGGTATCGGATTCAACATCCTCCGATGTCGAGGCTTTCATTGGCAAAGCTTTCTTCGGGTACTCCATTCCAACTTTGTGGACTATTTCCGGTTCTGCCGCCTTCGTCATCGACTCGGGCTATCCATGCAGTGCACAAAATCCACTGACCGATTATATGACTGCTTCCACCCAAGAGTCTACATATGCATGCTACAACGATAACCTGTACTATCTGGTCTACCCTGATGGCACGGAGGATGGTTGTAGTGATCAACATGAGGAAAAATGCGTTAAAAAATACTTCACTGCTCCGCCTGGCTTGGACACTCTCAGTTCAACTACCTGGGGAGGCATCACTCTATCTGAACTGATCGAGGGATCTGTCAACACATACATCGCCAACGGCAACGCGAATGGAGGACCTGTCGCTGATCCGATGGATGCACTAACGCTCAAGGACTTGTCGAATCAGAACATTACCACGCCCGGCTATATTCGCCTACCGGTATGTACTGCGCAAGTTGCCTGGGCCTCCTGGACGAACCCAGCGCAGTCCAACTCCTCCGCCTCAGGGTACCCCTGCAACCCTCTCCAAGGCGTAACCAAATGCAGCGGCTACACTTACGAGGATGAGACCACATCCGCCTCCCCCTCTGTCTCAGACTGCAAGACCCTCATGAAAAACATCGCCGGCACGAGCGGCGAATGGACTACCGGCATCGATGGACAGCGCGCAATTGCTAAATACGGCACCTGCAAATTCGGCGTCCAGAATGTTGGCGTTACAGGCGATGTCACTTACAACACCGGCAGTCAGGATATTGTGAACATTGTCACCGAGGCCATTTCAAAGTACGAATGGGAGGGCCATGTTGGTGCGAAGGGATATATGAAGTGTAGTGGTGACGCGGGCAGTCAAAAGGTAGAGTGGGGACTGTATTAAATAGGTATGCTGCTTTGACTGATAGGCTTCTGCGGATTGGCCGTGCAAGCTGTTGCCATTGCTGCTATAGCTTCTACATGGATTTGGCACGCTCTAGATTCGATGGTCGTTTTCCTACCTTGAATGTATTAGCGACACTTAATTGAGTTCTATTTAGATGTTTTATCAGCCCTGATGTTCTTGGATGAATTGATCTGGCAACTAATGGTAATCACAGGTCCCAATATTACAATCACAATCTATCAAATCTTAGGACAACTACAAATCTCTTTTGGAGATATCAAGGTTTTGTTACAGACAAATCCACTAGTACCATTCTCGCGATAGCGCTTTAACCCCTTTCGAAGTGTAAACATTAAAAATTTGGAACATCGTCGACGACTCGTGACTCCCGGCTTCTAAGAATGTGACCAATAGCCACAGCCATCTATAACAAAAGAGAATTGACAATCTCACCCGCCCCTACTTGTTTCAGTATCTTTTAATCCAAAATCCGTATGCAAATCCTTTGTGAGCTCCAGTTGCTTAATAGGTAGGCACAGAAGCAACCCGATACCGCCAAACGGAATCGAAATCCACCAAACCCATCGCAGGCTATCTTGATACACACTGAGCACTTCCGCCATAAGGTTCGGGGTATTATGCAGAGTACGCATCAGACCCTCACTGGCCATGGCATATGCACCACCATTAGCAAGTTTTGCGCGCAAATTCACATCACTGACGCGATACAGCAGCTCCTGGACACGTGCATTGAAGATAGTGGTTGGAACAACAATACCCCATATACAACCAAAGCTACGCATGAACGCCCAGGTGGAGGTTGCAGTGGCCACGTCGGACTCGGGTAGAGATGCCTGAATCGGAGGTAGTGTGCTGGAGAAGATCATACCAGAGCCAGCACCGAAGAGTATCTGGAAGCCAGCCCAGTCGCGAGCAGGTGAATGGTCGTCTAGGAGCGAGAAGAGGCCACTGGCGATGGTGAGGAATATATATCCTAGGAAATGGAAGACGCGGTACTTGCCAGTCATGGCGATGATCACTCCCGTAATGATGCCAAAAGGCGCAATTGCGGCAGTGATAGGAAGCACATATAGCCCAGATTCCGTGGCAGTCGAGCTACGTATAGCCTGGAAGTAGACAGGCAGGAAATATCCTACCCAGTACAGCAGGATAGACTGAAGAAAAGCAATCCACAGTGCGCATGTCGCAGTTCCGCTTGAGAACAGCTGGAGTGGAATCGAGGGCTCGGCACAGAATCGTGACACTTGATGACGGTAGAAAAGGAACAGGCCCCCGAGACCTAGGATAAGAGGTAAAAGTACTCGCCACGAAGACCAGGCGTACGTTGTTCCAGCCCAAGTGAGGGCGAGCAAAATTGAGATAACGGCAGCTGTGAGGATGGAATTACCAACGAGATCCACGCGTTTGAGCTGGTGCCACACGGTGCCACTTCTGGGCGGGTGTGTGACTCGAAGGAAGAGCACTAGTAATAAAAGTGACGCAGCACAAAGCGGCAGGTTGATATAGAAAACCCAACGCCATGAGACATACTGGGCAAATGCGCCGCCTAGAACGGGGCCAATCACTGTTCCAACTGCCCACACAGCTGCCATGAGTGCGACATATTTACCTCGCTGGCGGAGGGGGACCAGATCACAAATGACGATGTCAACGAGCGTGTTAATACCGCCGCCACCGATGCCTTGGATTGTTCGCCCCGCAATAAGAAGTCCAGTGTTCTTCGCACCACCGGCCATACCACTCCCCAAGGCAAATATGACAACTGAGATGATCAGCATCCATCGCCGACCGAAGATGTTTGCGGTCTGACCGAACAGTGGCAGGACAACTGTCGATGATAGAATGTATGAGTTTGTAATCCACATATACAGCTCGCCGGCATTAACATCAAGGGCGATTGTGGGAAGGGCGGTCGAGAGAATGGATGTATCGAGGGCCGAGAGAAAGGTCGTCACACATAGTGCTGGGAACACGGCCCAGAAGCGCCATGTCGTCTTTGGAGTGGGATGGTCACTATTAGATTGCGTTGGTGCTTCCTCGCGCTCTTGATGTTGTTCTTCTGCTGGTGCACGAAGAGGCTCTTGTACAGCCGGTTCGGTGATCGGCGATGGCTTTTCCATGGCTTTTCCCTTGACGGTAAATCTACTTCTGCCATGGTATATATATGTCGTGAAATCACAGTGACATTATGGCGTGACATTAAATGATTAGGGCATTTGGAGCTCACCCTTAGATTCCGAAATCCGGTCCCCAAACCCGTTCCGACGTTGATCAAACCCGGTCCACGGGGGATTTCTGTCAATCATTTCCAAAGAAAGTTAGAGGCACATGTCATATGGGCCCGGGCACGATCTGCCATTAAGCGCTATTATTCTACTCCGTACCTAGGGAGTACTCTGCTAATCTTTATTTGAGACATTGCTAATAGCCCCCTATCCCACCAAAATTTGGCTGAACCCGCCAAAAGGCCTTCCTGTTGCAGACAGCTTACTATGCATCCAATAAAGCAAGATCCATTCCATAACTTGTTCTGATCCAACAGTGGACACGGATTTGAGGAGCAGATTTCATTGGTGTTGAAGAGCTATTTGTAGTTCATATTTCACGTGCACCTTCCAAGGTTGTTACCTTACTTACCTTGCGACCTCATGTAGAGTAGAATCTTGATTCTGTAAACTTCACAAACATCAACTAACTGTTGCTATCGTGAGTCTTCCCATTCCTGTTAGCACTCTAGTCCAGTTCGTACCTGTGGATAGTTCCTCTCTTCTTCGCGCATTTCAGAGATTTTCCAGTACCATCTTCATTTCATACAACATAGTAGATACCCTAGATCCTCTCTCTCAATATCAATGATCCTGGTGTAAAGCTGTTTGACAGAAATCTGTAAAATCTGTCCGTTCAGGATTCACGGCCGAAGTATTATAAATCTGGGCCGAAAAATGTCGGTCGAACAAAGTGGGTCCCAGCCAATGTCGGGATAAGGTAGTCCGGATTAGGTTAGGCCTCGTTTGATTATCAGTCCCATTTACTACCTGGGTATAGTTTACTATACATGTAGTTTACTATAGCCGCTTAATGTAAAAGTGGTTGTTAGGAATCGAAAACTTCCCTTACAAATCGTCCTAAGCTTAGAAATCTACTGTCGTGAGAAGAATTTGGCAGGCTTATTAAGAACACTCTTTCTTCTCTGTGGGAAAAGGTAAGTATAAAGGTAAGTGCTACAAGGAAATTCCTCGAAGATATTATTCTATAACTATATTCACTGGTCTAGACGAGCTTCGCCGTCCACATTTTTGGCCCTTTACCTCCCTCCGTTCCTTGCTATATTCCTTCCCAGAAGGCAGACATACAAGCTCGACCCACAGGCGAGTATCGGCACTATACCCATCTTACCCAGTTTCAGACTGGCCATACAGTCGCTGCGATGGTGGTCCTTGATAAAAACCACCAGGGATTGCCTGGGAGCAACCTGGAAGACAAAGGGCTTGACGATTCGGGGTCATCTAGTCGTGCGGAAGACTACTACAACGATAGGAAGCAGACACCACCAGCAAATGACAATGCTCCCCTCGCCGAGCCGGAGGCCCCGCCACGGGACATCACTGGCTGGAGGTGGTACTTAACCCTGGCGTCTATTCTGGCATCGACCTTCCTCTATGCACTTGATGCGACAGTGGTAGCCGATCTCCAGTCAGTTATCGTTCAGGATCTCGGTGGTGTCACTAAGCTTTCATGGCTCAGCGTTGCATTCCTGTTGAGCGCGACGGCTACCAACTTAGTTTGGGGCCGTATATATGGTCACTTCAATACCAAGTGGCTTTATATCTTCCATGTGACTCTCTTCGAGGTCGGCTCTGCAATTTGCGGTGCGGCGCCCTCCATGAACGTCATGATCCTGGGCCGCGCCATTGCCGGTGTGGGTGGGTCTGGTCTGTATGTGGGATGTATGACGCTCATTGCGATGACTACAACTATCTCCGAGCGTCCAATTTATATCTCCTGTACTGGCTTGTCATGGGGTCTGGGGATTGTGCTGGGTCCTGTGATTGGCGGCGCCTTCAGCGAGTCCTCTGTGGGCTGGCGATGGGCTTTCTATATCAATCTCTTCATCGGAGCTGTCTGTGCACCCTTCTACCTCTTCCTGATCCCCAACAAGGATCCTCGCCCCGGTGCTTCCATCAAAGAGCGTTCTATTGAGCTTGATTACCCCGGCATTGTGCTTCAATGTGGAGCTTTGACTGCATTAATCCTGGCTATCAACCTGGGGGGCGTCACTTACCTTTGGAACTCTGGTCGCATTATCGCGATGTTTGTTGTGTCGGGAGTCTTGTTTATTGCTCTGGGTATCCAACAGGTCCGGACAATTGGTGTGTCCTTATCACGCCGCATAATTCCGGTGCAATTCTTCCGATCGAAAACTGTTCTCATCCTCTTCGCTGCCAGCGCATCAGGGGGCGCATGCGCCTTCGTACCAATTTACATGATTCCTCTCTTCTTCCAATTCACGCGCAACGACGGTCCACTCGATGCCGGTGTGCGACTCCTTCCATTCGTGGTAGTGATGGTGGTGTTTGTCTTTACCAACGGCAACCTTATGGCAAGACTGGGCTACTACATGCCCTGGTACTTGCTGGGCGGCCTGCTGATCGTGCTCGGATCAGCCCTCATGTACACCGTTGATCAAGAGACCTCACAGAGCCGAGTGTACGGCTACACCGTGCCGTTGGGTGTCGGAGTTGGCATGTTCATGCAGGCTTCATTTTCAGTCGCGCAGGCCGTCGTTTCACCTGAAAACATCGCCCCAGCCATTGGGTTTATCACCCTGGCGCAGTTCGTAGGCATTACTATGGCTCTTGCTATTGCTAACGCCGTTCTCCTGAATGGCTGTCTTGACAAGATTGAGGCTATTCTTCCCAACGTACCCTCGGCCGATATTCAAGCTGCCATTCTAGGTGCCCAATCAGACCTGGTCAAGAATCTTTCCCCGGAACTCAAGACTCGCTTACTTGATGCTATCGTCAAAGCCATTGGCAACACTTATATTCTAACTATTGCCGGTGGCGCTCTTGTGGCTGTATTGAGTCTGCTGTTGCGTCGCGAAAAGTTGTTTGGTGTACCAAGCGGCGTCCATGCGGCGTGAGATATGGCATTGGTTTACGGCGCATAGATTCCAAAATGACTTGATTCTTATTCAAATATCTTTCAAATTTCTCAAACTACATTTGAGTTATAATTGTCAGCTTCGGTGTTTGTGCTTCTAGCTGCGGTGCTGTTTAAATAGTATCTATCTCCTTTCGACCTGGGATTTTGTGTGTTTCGGTAACCAATTTTTTTGGAGAATGGGAAAATAGGCTGAATTTCAAATAAAAAGAATTTAATAATTGCACACTTTTAGTGCTACTCTAGTTATGCAAAATGTATATTGTCATTTGTCAGTTGACCAGGTATCCTAGCCCCAGGCTTGCCCACTGCATTTGCGTTGAACTCGAGCTCATCTTCTCCAAAGCTCCCTTTCTTGTACTCGAGCTAACGCTCAGGGTGGAAGGCGCTCAGGTTGCGACTTTCATCCCGGTCGTTGGCCTTAGTATGCTTGTTACGCAGTTTCTCGTCGACGGAAAGCGATGGTGCAAAAACTTCAGTGTCCCAGACGGCTTGCCGCGCTACACTGGTCGCGTGTAACCGGAGGGCCTCCTCCAGTACGCCCTCTAGATATGGCACTCGAGTTTTGTTAAGCTCAACAAGCGAAGGGGGGCGTGTTGCTGCGTAGGCATCGGTATAAGTGAATAACAGCGCCTCCGGGTATTGGGTCATGTAGATAAAGGACCATGCAAGGGTAGTGCCGGTTGTATGTAGACCGGCAATAAATTGAAGAGATCATAGAGCTCAGATATTTGAAGCTAAAGCATCCCAGTTCATATTCATATCAACATCAAAAGCCGCCACGGAAACCAGATCAGCCAGAGAGACTGCGGCATCCGAATCTGAGTATTCTGGCAAATGAATTTCAGTAGAGATTTCTCCTGCCTGCGGGAAATCTCCGTCCTCTGGATGAGAGGGGTTTTTCATTTCCGATGCGCCTGTTGGCTGCCTAGAGACTTTGTGAACTAGCTTGGCAAGGCTCTGTGCTCCCACATCCGCCATGTTGCTGACTTCCGCTAACATTTGCAGGAGACTGAGTGCATCTTGTATAGCCTTGATGCACTCCGCTCGTGTCAAGTTCGCCATACCTGCCTGAAGAGGATCAACCTTGGTGATCCTCGAGCTGTGACTTTCGACGTCTCCAGGGAAACTTTGATTCATGCATAGTGATACTAGAAGAACTGCAGATTCGAACGTCGGTTGAATAATTCCTGTGTACCGTGTTTGAGAGCCGCCAATCAGAGAATGCAGTCTAGATACCCCTTGCAGAACATAGAGCGCAGAAACCGCCAGAGCCTTTTGCTGGGATGATAGCAAGACTTGCTTGTACTTAGGAAGATGACTTGCGTCCAGCAATATGGCTGGCCGGAAATTGTAACAAAGAGACTCGAATATCGATATGAATAAGATTTCTCTTTGTTTTGCAAGCATCGGAAGTCGTGCATCCCACTGCTTGTTTGGTTGGAGGGCAAAAGCGGATGGCAGCATAGTCAGGAACTTACTGCACAGTTTTTCGTATCTCTCTTCGGCAACAATCACATCATAATTAGACCCTAATGTTGGACACATGCTCCTCCAGAAATTGGCCAGGCGAACCTGAAGGATGCGCTCAGTGAATTCCTCGAGGCCATGGCCGTCATCAACATCAGAGCCAAGGCGCATACGCGGCATGTTCTCCGGCTCTATCCCACTGGGTATAATAGGTATACGGTCCAATTGTCGTGATAAATAGCTGCAAAGTCAGCACAGACTATTTATCAGAGATACGACAGCAAGGAGAATATATCCATGCACTCACCTATCCCATATATAGAGGTTACAGAATATTCTGCGACGCGTTTCCTCCTCCAACTTACCCATATCTAGAACCACCAAAGGAACATCTTTATCTGCCCCAATTCTTTGAGCCACCTGTATCGCGGACCTGAGTGCATCTCGGAAGTCCTTCATCCGGCCCTCACACTTGGCCTTTAAGCCAACAAAGGCCAAGTGTTGTACGCGAAGAAGGCTTCCCTTGGAATTCAGACGGAGACAGATTTCCGTGAGACTGTCAGCAGCTTCGTCGCACGAGTGGCGAATATCCGCCAGTGACATGTCCCGGATCCGTTCAATGGTACATGATGGAGAAGGGAGATATTCGGATGCATATGAGCATATTCTCAAAACGAGAACCGTGAACTCAATCTCAAAGAGAGATGATGGCTTTTTGACAGTTCGCCAGCGTTCGTATTCGTCTAGGATCCATGGAATATGAACAAGCTGATCCATCCTAGGCATCACAAACCGTGTTAGTTAGATGATGAGTTCCTGGTATAGTTCTTAGGTTTTCCCCTCATCATTTGCAGTACTTACCAATTCACCTCGCGCACAAAATATTTCAGTAAGAAGTCCAAGATTGGGCCGTCAGGAATCTTGTCTAGACACCGTTGAATCTCCGAATCATCTTGATTCGGCAAAGCTCGACGATTGAAATTTTGGTCCTCTCCATCCCATTGCTCCGCCTATTGATGAGGCATATCACTGTTAGGAAATTCTATATCAAATCATATCAGAATATGAAATTGTGAATGGACTTACCCTCCGCAAAAGCGCTATCGTGTTAGTTTGGCTGTCTTTGGAATAGCCAAAGACGTCCGTTAGAGACGAAGACATTGTATTGCTTGCTGAACTCCTAATTTTTTCTACCTCAGAAATGATCTCAAGAGAGACGAGGCTCTCGCTCCCATTGTGGGAGTTCCTTTGATCATATTCATTGTGGCGATTGCGGGTTTGCAATAGCGGATTATCAGGGGGTTGGATGCCTTCCGATGGATAGTATGCGCAGTCTTCCGGGCGACGGCGGCGGGTGCAGTGGTTACAAGGGTTCTGACGGTTACACTGTACAAGTTAGGGCGGTCGTCCCGGGACTCTTGTCAGAACTACGTGGGTTTTTGCACAAGCAATACCTTTTGCTTTCTGGTGTAGCAAGGAATGCAAGATGACACCTTGCGTTTTCGCGAGGGCTGCATCATTGGAGCAACAGCTAGCACGAGTGGCAATCTGTTAGAATCAGTCCCATTGATCTGAAGATCTTGTGATTTGAAATTCGCTAAGTCTATACGGTGTACTCCGTAGCATGCAAGATATGACATCCAAGGTGTAATGTATGGCCTAAGGCAGGAATATAGGCACACAGGCACCAAGATCACATGACCGTATCATCCCACCTTATGCCTTATAGATCAGGCATTCAAGCATTCTATAACATCATCCCCCACCTCGGTCCCTCATTTTGCGCCAATAACAAAAAGATAGGACTTGTCTCCAAGAACCCCCGAGAACGGCCAGGAACAGTTAGGAATACTAAATCCGAAGCCAACTTATCTTAATAGCCGACACCTACAATGATCCGAGATGACTCATCTCTCATCCGATTCGTCTATGATTAATACAAATCAGATAACACTCAGTCTCGGCCGTCTTTTCTTGATAATCCATGTGTTTCGGTATCTTTCTTCTTCGGATCACCTCACCTGGGCACTTCGTAACTTTGTAAATTCAGGGCCAGTCCCCACTTCGCCATAAATCCCGATGGGCCGATATGTGTAAGCCGTAACCTATTAAATACCTACTAGTACAGCACTTCTTCCCTTCCCCTCTTCTTCTTGTATCCACAATCTTAACTTCAATCTTTCTCTCTCTCTCTATCTCTCTCTTCAATACTTTCAATCTTCAAAATGGCTACTAAGGGTTTCAACGCTGGCGATGCCTTCCCCCAGGACGTGACTTTCTCGTGAGTTATTGAGTTATCTTCAATTGCGTCCCTCCAACTAACAAGCAACAACAGTTACATCCCCTGGTCTGAGGAGGCTGGCGAGATCACCTCTTGCGGTATCCCCATCAACTACTACGCCTCCAAGGAGTGGGCTGACAAGAAGGTCATCCTCTTCGCTCTTCCCGGTACGTGACCGCTCTTTCGAAATTTTCAATCCCCCTCCCCCTCCTCTCCATGCCTCCTGCAAGGTTCTCACGCTGACCGCAACTCTGCTCTACAGGTGCTTTCACCCCCGTCTGCTCCGCCAACCACGTCCCCGAGTACATCCAGAAGCTCCCCGAGCTCCGCGCCAAGGGTGTCGACCAGGTCGCCGTCCTTGCCTACAACGATGCCTACGTCATGAGCGCCTGGGGCAAGGCCAACGGTGTCACCGGAGATGATATTGTATGTGATCCATCACCCCTCTATTCAACCTCTGCCAATCCCTCCCCCCCAAAAAAAATCATAGACTCAATTGACTGACTTCCGTCTTTTTCTTCTAGCTCTTCCTCTCCGACCCCGAGGCCAAGTTCTCCAAGAGCATCGGCTGGGCTGATGAGGAGGGCCGCACCTACCGCTACGTGATCGTCATCGACCACGGTAAGGTCATCTACGCCGCCAAGGAGGCCGCCAAGAACAGCCTTGACCTCTCCCGGGCCGAGTCTGTCCTCAAGCAGCTGTAGATTCACTCGTTTGAAAATAGATTTGGGTAAATGGGCTGGCGCATTGTTTCATGGGTGATTGGGGAGTCAGGCTGCGATATATGTGTTTTGCAAATATCCAGCACTGTTCCTCCCCTCTGCTTTCGGCGGTTTTCCGAATTTTTAGATCGCCCTGCTGCTTGCTCTGTTACCTGAAGAGTGAAATACTTTTAATGAAGCCACGAGTTCATTCTTTATATCCTTCTCTGTTCTCTTTATCCGGAGTAAATCGTAGTTTAAGGCTGATTTGTTGTATAACATGGGTACAATCTTAGAACTATACGTTGTCGTTTTGATTGGTGCGCTGCTTTGATATTGGACTAGTGCTGAAGGCCAGTGCCACTGTCGTCCGTGCTCAACGCCTCGATGGAAGATCTAGATCGTCAGCAAGTCAATTGCCAAGCATCCAAACTTTACAAGCTGTGCGCAATGACATATCTGGACATAATTGGCAATAGCTTTTAAGTGGAAGCAATAATCTATTATATTATACTCCGTAGGCCCTTTTATCGGAATGAATGAAGCTTTTGATCTACAGCCTACTTCACAATGGTGCATTAAATGGATAGTGTCAATCGTTCAATATCATGGATAAAATTATCCAATTAAGTTGTTAAGAGTTGAAAGTCCTTCCCAGAAAGCAATGGATATACGCAAAAATCATAAAACACTGTTCAACGCCAACTTCGAAAAATCAAGAATTCCTTAATTTCGACGCCACGGTGACAGATTTATTCTTCTTCCGGTCTTTCGTCTGCAAGCCACGACTCAGCCCACCGCCGAGACCACGCGCCAGAGATGCAAATGGCGATGAATCCTGCCACACATCTAAATCGTGTTCGAGTTGGCCAACACCCTTCGGGGACGGTGCCTCTTTTCGACTGGGAGCCAACGCCAGAGGTTCAGATTGTCGGCGATGAGAGTGTTTTGCCTGTACAAGGCTGTGCTGTGTAATGGGTGCGTACTCTTTGGGGCCAGGGGATACTGGTTCCCGCAAGGGCATGGGTACATCAACAGCAATGTGCTCGGAACATTGGCAGCCGCATCCTGTTGGGCAGGAAGGAAGGAAATTGTTCTGGTCTGGGTGATCGAACGGGCTGTCGAATGTGTCGGCCGGTCGAAGGAACCAACGCCGATGGCAGTCGAAACAGGTCACATGTCCGCAGCTTAAACAGGGGATCAGCATACCGTCGACAACCTCGCGGCAAATGACGCAAGGTAGTCTGGTTGGTAGTGGCTGCCGGGGCTTGCAGTTAGGGCATCGGCGGCCTGATGGTTTGCGCCGGTGTCGCTTGGAGGGGGTATTCGGGACTAGGGGTTCTTTATTAAAGATGGAGAGTTGCAACGCGTGGCCGCAGCTAGCGCAATGGCGCTGGAAGTCAAGAGCTTTCGGGGTAACATCCTGCTGTGGATCTCTCAATACAGTCTCATCGGAGCCGGTGCTGTTCCAGTAATGGCTTGAAGTCAAGTCGTCCACTCGATCAGCCACAGCTCCAATCTTAACCACTTCACTTTGTTGAACGGGAAGGTCCCAAATCGATAATAGATTGGCATAGGCAACGCGGTATGACCGATACAGCAACTCCTCATCATCTCTTTCAAGGAAAGAGTCTTGTGCCGGTCCATCGCTTTCAAATGCACTTTGGTTCTTGTATGTGACCTTGAATCTTGCGGGTGGTGGTGTAGGCTCGGGTGCGTGATCGCTTTCAGTGTCGGATTGAGTCTGCGACTAGAGAGCAACGGAGGTTAGACAGATCAAACTTTGCAGGCATCTCGAAATAGGATTAGAACTACTCACCACTTGTCCGGCTGCCACGCTCGGGCTATTTTGAGGAGTCGGCTTTTTCTTGTCCATCCTAGTCAACGGTGGTGACGCAGATGACGGTCCGAATGTGAATGAACGAGATAATGAGGACGCCAACACCGATCCAAACCCAGATCCACTCCGTGCCTGGGATTGCTGATCAGGCGATGCAGCCATAGAGACATTGTGGCTTGGATTCTTTCGGTCAGCAGCGATGCCTCGGGGGCGGGACATAAATGGAGGAGTAGTGCCTGTGGAATACGGGGGAGTAGAATCGAGACGCCAGATCTCACTAGACGAGCGTGCTGAGGTCTGGGGCGCGGGCATAGCCTGGACCTCTTTGAGAACAGATGAAGCTGGCGTCGCAACTGGTAGCTTTGTTGGAATTACCGATGGGACAGGGGTAAAATCTAATGAGAAATCCTGTTTCCCGGGTGTCTTTTTGGCTTCCTGGTTCTCCAAGAATCCCTCTTGGTTGGCTTCCAGTAGTACACATGAGAGCATGGCCACCATTTGCACATCACCAATGCGCTCAAAGTGCTTGAAGAGAGCAGGGACAAGCCAATGACTGCCAAGGGGGTGGTCGCCCCAGCGAATAATGCTGCCCTTCAAGTCTCTATACAGCCCATCTCTTCCTAGACCACCAATTCCGCTCCCTTTTTTGTGTGTACGCTTTTGCAACAGCCCTGACTCAGGCAAAGTGCCGGGACTTTTCCGGACATGCAATACCAACTTGATCAGACCCCAGATTTGGGCTAATTCGTAGCAGCCAGCGTCGAGGGCAACAGCCGCGTTATGAGCGCATACCTCTGTTCCTTTGCCACAGATCCGATATTGACTCGCCAACTCCCGCTTGACAGGTAACATATCACTCAGATTATGAATAGATACGATATTCTGGGGTGCCTCTGATTTAACTGTGGCTCCACCTCCAGTCGATCGCTGAGAATTATCTGTTGATCGCGGCCGGTGGATGCCATAGCTGCCGACACTGCGCCATGTTCGAGGTGCTGGGAAAGGTGTCGGCAGGCCAGAAAGAACGTCAGAGGAGCCCGAAGAGCTCGATGTGTCTGAGTATGAGTCGTCCGAATCATCCGAGGTACCATCATCTGTGCTTGTTATCGTTCCCATTCCGCGTGGGCCGGGCGAGCTGGTATTTAACCGGCCGAAGCCTTCAAAAACTTTGTCGCCTCTAGACCAACGAGTCATCTCTTTAAAGCCCATATTCTCAAACAACTCGGCTGACTTATCCTTCTTTGGTTTTGGCGGAAAGAAGCAAATGAGGCGGCCATCGTTTGCCCAAAGCGCTCCGCATGCTTTGGCCACAGGCACCATGACGTTCGCATTGACAGGACGAAGTAGCTCAGAACTCATCCCCAGCTCTTGGCTCTGGGTCATGCCGACTTCATCCTCGTCGCTGGATTCAGCTTCTAGTTCACCGTTGATAGGTGACTTGAGAGTATCGCCAGTTTCACCCAATATCCACGCGATGCTGTCCTCCAGGCTGCTTTCGCCTAAAAGATAACGCACAGCACCTTCCAGGCACCCTCGATTTCGGGACATATAGGTTTCAGCAATTGTGCGCAGTTCAGCGGTAGTCTTCGCAGCCCACTCATCGGTGACAGCTGCCGTCTTTTGGAATGCAAAGGTGGGGATAGCAGTTTTGGGATAGCTCATGGGGAACTTGATATCAACTTTCAAGAACAAGGAGGCTCCGTCAGCACCCCAGGGCCCGTTGAGAGAGATGGAAATTTTTCTTTGTCGGACATCAACTGAATCGAATGCCACCTTAGTGAACTTTTCACCGACCTGGCTGATTTCATCTCCTAATGTTTCAATGTCCCAGCCTGAGATCTTCACACCGCGCATCCAAGCAATTGGATTTGTGTCGGCTCGTAAATTTGACCTCGGCTGCATGCCAACTCGATCAACATGGCCTCCTTTTGTCCAACCACGAGCGTGAGGAACAGTGATGGCGTTCATACCTGCCGCAGTATTCTGGTTCTGATGTCCAACAGAGGAAGCCACGTCAACATCATCGAGATCTAAATCTGAATTCACATCGCGGAAACTCCGATATACGGCACCGAGCCGTGTCACACCTCGTGTGGAGATAAAGGACTTTCCCTTTTCGTACCCGACGCGCGCCAGAATTTCAGGGTTGACTTTATGCAGTCGAAGCTCCCTGTCTGTTCCCCACGTAACAAGTTGATATTCGCGATGGTCAATTCCATCCGCTACCCCTCCGCGCGGTCTCCACAAGAACTCTTTGACTTGTCCCTTGTGCCCGGGAAAACTATGTACCAAAGGCAAATCGTCCTCTGGGCTTGCGCCCTCTTCAGCTTGTCGGCTGTAAAGGTGAAGATCATTGTTGCCTCTCTGTGGCATTGCAAGCATCCCCCATCCAAACGGCGTATTGCGTGCCCGCCACACGGGGAATGGTGTATGAATCTGCTTCTCTGGAACGTCTGAATCGGTGGTGTAGTCCCAGAACTTGATGGTTCTATCTAAAGAACATGTAACTAGAGCACCTCGTCGAACGCGATTCCAGTCAACTCCATATATCTTGGTGTCATGTGCTTCAATCGATTTGATCGGGTATGCGCCCATACGGTCATCCCAAATCCGAAGGAACCGGTCATGAGAGCTTGCAATGATATGAGGATCTTGTCGATTCCATTTCACCTGAGTTGCGCCAGTAAACCAATCCGAGAATGAGACCGCTGGCCGCGACGGAGTACGTAAATCCCAGCAGTGCACAAAGCTGTCCACGGAACAGGTCGCTAGGATATCTGGGTGGAATGCTGAGAAATTGATATCGGTGATTGCTCGAGAATGGGCGTGAAGCACAATTTCAATGGAGTTCTGCCATGTTTTCATGGCCAAATTCCAGACCAACGCTTTCTGGTTGGATGTACTGACAACCCACTGGTCGCGCGCAGCGAATGGCGACCACTGGACATCGGCCACCTCCCATGGTGTGTGGTGAGGGAGATATCGTGGTGGAGAATATGGCGAGTCTAGGTCGATGACATGTAGACCCTCCTTGGACGCTAGAACGACATCGCGTCCACAGGGGGATATTGACATAGAACCCACTGGTTGCTCTACATGAAAGGAGCTGTCCTCTTCAAACGTCGGGCTCTCCATAGCCGAGGTGAGAGGCCTCGGTTCCATCGAGCTAGACATGGTGACTGCAATTGCCGCTCTGTTTAATCTCCGGTGTTCGTCGGGCCGCGATCTTGCAGGAACCGGGAAGTCAAAGGTCTACCCATGCATATAACACAAGACCATGTGTATTTTGTAGTCATGTACCTCTTCCCATTTTCCACAATGGCAATCCGCTATACTTGTTCCATGGTTGAAGATGTTATCTCCTCGACTTGTCGCGAAGACTGGAGAGTTAGGTTGCGATAACGCGATAAGGACGTGCGTGGCTGGTGCTGTGGCTGTGGCTGTCACTGTGGGATTATGACATCACATGATCTCGTATACGGGACGCGAAATAACCCCGCCATGCAAGAGCCCCTCGGCCGGTTACGTCGAGATCTGGATCTGTTTTTCGTGTTGACTTGTGCTTTTCTTTTCTCTATTGACTTTGTCTGGTTGCATCTTGTGGTTCTACTCCACGTCGAAAGTTTACAAGTTCCGGGTCTTCTTTAGGAACAGTCTCCTCGTCTGAAATTACCAAACCAGGTCTACACGCGTGTCGATAAGCCGGTTCGCCATGGCTTTACCCAAGAGAATCATTAAGGAGACGGAACGTTTGATGGCAGAGCCGTAAGCAGCTCATCTCGCTCAAAGTATCATTTGCATAGCTAATACGTTGTGCTTGGGTTACAGTGTTCCAGGTATTAATGCTGTGCCCCATGACGATAACCTCCGCTATTTCGATGTCTCAATTCACGGACCTGCGCAATCTCCATACGAGGGTAGGCTCGCGGTAACAATATTCTTGCATCAATTGAAATATTGACTCACTTTCTACAGGTGGCATCTTCCGACTTGAGCTCTTCCTACCTGACGACTATCCTATGACCCCACCTAAAATCCGCTTCCTGACCAAGATCTACCACCCCAACATCGATCGTCTGGGTCGCATCTGTTTGGATGTCTTGAAGAGTAAGACACAATATGATTTGTTCTCAAGCTGCAAATATCTAACGTTGGTTTCTAGATAACTGGTCTCCAGCTCTCCAGATTCGTACGATCCTACTTTCGATTCAGGCACTGCTTGGAGCCCCGAATCCCGATGACCCGCTCGCCAACGACGTTGCTCAGAGATGGAAGGACGATGAGCCCGCCGCGATCCAAACAGCAAAGGAGTGGACTCGGACACATGCTATGACCTAAGTCCGTTAGTGTTATGCGACCATGAAGTGCGGGACAACCCTTTCTATTTGTCATAGCAGGCATTGAATTCCAAGCGTTTGTTATTGGGCAACCTTGTTGCTTTGAGTAGGATTCTATTCTCTACTCCTCCCATTACCCTATTCCCAAGTCATTCTAGCTTTCTCTAGCAGGCGTTGCAGATTAAAAACCTCGTCGAGAGTGTTTGATCGTACATTTGATGTAGTCCAGCCACTTACAGTCCCTGCGGTGTCCAGATCATTGTATCGTTTATTGTACCGGTGTGGTCCTCACCTTGAGAATTTTATAGATGTCTACAAGAATAATCGACCGCTCTTATCGCCTCAGTCCTTGATGACATGAGACTAATAATCTGATCTATTCGGCCCAAGATGACATTAGGGATGTTATACGTAAAAGTATACCGGCGTGTTTGTGGATGTTTGGATGTATAAGAAGGCAATAAAAGCTCAAGCCAACGTACAGAGCACCAGAGCACTTCTCTATGTATAACCCGAGGGCTTCATCTATTCCTATCTTCCAACCCTGATGGAAAGGGCCATTGAAGAGAAGATGCACCCCAACCGTGTAGGCATAGACTGGGAACACATAATTGTAGATGAGGATCGTGCTTGAGTTACTCTACCACGAAAAGCTTCCACCTGCATATGTAGTCCAGATTCAAATGAATTCGACTTCATCGAGGGCCAAGAGTAATTCGTCAGCGAAAATTCCATGTTCTTTGTGTTTAGTCATGAACTTGTCAGTAAAAAAATGTGAATTGGATATCACTTTAAGTATTTTATCATTTGGACTCAAATCCACATATAACTCAAAGCAGAGACTAGGTGATAAAATTCAAGCTATGCAACTACCCTGTTCAGGGATCATGAGCAATCGAAGTATTGGAAGAGAGAGACATATCATGTGACCTTATCGATAAGTCAACCCGGAAAGGGCAGAGGCGGTCACGTGTCGCACTTTAGCGAGCGCCCGCACCACAATTGGGTCAGTAGCATCACCGCGATCCACGATTTACGACAACCACTCAACGCCAACCGACCCCCGTCAGCGCATCTCCATCCGTCAAGATGCGTACTTACGACGACGCCTTCAGCGGCCAGAAGATCTACCCTGGCAAGGTGCGTTTGCAATTCCCGTCGTCGCTTTTGGGAGGAATTTGTGTGCGAGGGAACACCGGCATCACGGATTCGACATTCAAACTTCGATATTTCAATACCGTCACAATTGTCACTCTCCGTCGTATCCGAACCGCCGCACATAAATTCCGTCGTCCTTTTCTTGCTGCTAGAAGCTAATCTTTGATATTCAATGTTTTAGGGCAAGCTGTTTGTCCGTGGCGACAGCAAGATCTTCCGCTTCCAGCGTGGAAAGTCCGAGTCCCTTTTCCTTCAGCGCAAGAACCCCCGCCGCATCGCATGGACTGTTCTCTTCCGTCGCCAACACCGCAAGGGTATCTCTGAGGTCGGTCGCCCCTCCCCTTGGATTATTGTTAGATTGTGTGGAGGGACAAAAGGCCGAATCGAATGGTGCCGCAAACCATGAGACGGAGCAAGAGGAGGAATTACCACGTCACCACCATGATTCAGATCAAATGATGGAAAATGCGACTGCAGATTACTGACCGGGTTATCTTTTTGGATATATAGGAGGTCGCCAAGAAGCGCACTCGCCGTGTTGTCAAGAACCAGCGTGGTATCGTTGGTGCTTCCCTCGATGTGATCAAGGAGCGCCGCTCCCAGCGCCCCGAGGCCCGTGAGGCTGCTCGCAAGCAGGCCATCAAGGACGCCAAGGAGAAGAAGGCTGCTTCCGCCAGCGCCAAGAAGGCTGAGAAGGCCAAGGTCGCCGCCTCCAAGGGTGGTGCCCAGCGCATCCAGAGCAAGCAGGGTGCTAAGGGCTCTGCTCCCAAGGTCGCCGCCAAGTCCCGCTAAATTTCTTTATGAAATAGTTGGGAATGGAGGTGTTCGGATAGGAGCAGGCTGTGACGGTTGCGATATGATGGAACTTACGGGCACCGGAGCTGGAGTACTGTCTGTGAGGACTGGCCTTGGGCCTTGACCTTGTTTCTGGAAATACTTTATGCAATACAATTTCATGCAGAAAAATGGGAACAAAGGAATCAAAAAATGAACCCCCATGCGAGTATTAAAAATATGTTCTTATCCAACCTCCAGCAATGGAACGTTTCTTGCTTGTTCCCTGGAGAGTCATGTCCACCAGGCCTACTTCATGAGTGGTTGGATATGTATCTCTGTCGGATCTTGTCAACAAAGTAGTCCAGATTCGGCCTCTCGATCTATAATTGAATTTCATGTTTTGAGCTGTTCTAAACTTTTAACGTTAAACATACGCAAAGGAACAGTCACTTTGGTACAAAGCTTCTTTCTAGTTTCAAAATAGGCGCACCGTCAGACTGAACTTTCCCATTTCTGACCAGATAGATGATCTTCCAATTGAATTATAACGATATATGATTGTCATGTCTCATGCACACTTCTACCGGGACCATTTAGGTCTCCATCCCCGCAATGCATTGATTTCAACTTCTCGAGAAAGCAGAGATAATACAAACATCAGTAGTGTTACAAGCTAAGATGGGGATCGCCGCAATGGCAGAAACACCATCGTCATGATCACGGTTGGTGAACCAAGTACTCCCCAGCCCTAGGACTCTCATGGTGCGCAATTGATTGCCAAAAGTGAGGGTGGATGCAATGTCCTACAAATGCCCCAGTTGCTCCTTGTTATGTGCCGAGGGGCCATGCTAATCACGATGGATTAGGGTCAATGGCAGCTCCATTCTTTCAAATGCAACAATCGCATGGTTTGCGTAGGTTTATCATGAACAACGGCGCCTCGCCGAAGCCTCGCCGGACTAAATGACCCCAATGACCATGACCCAAACGCTATATCAAACAACCGGCGCAACCAGGAGGGAACCAAAAAAAAAAGAACAAGAATCAAGAAACGCTCAGTAATAATGCGCCATCTCGAGGCCAGCGCGCTTGAAGCCACACTTGACATAGAAACCCTCATTGACTTCGGAGCAGTCAAGAATACTCTGTAAACGAGTCAGCGATGAACAATGACACCACAATAGAATCATGGGATATGAGAGAGAACAACACATACCTTGTAGCAGCCAACCTGGGCAGCAACAAAATCCAAAGCTTGGATAATTCTCAAGCCAAGCTTCTTGCCCTGCTGATTCTTCTCAACGGCAATGTCTTCGATGTGCCCAACCATACCAAGCGAGTGAATGAACTTGCGCTCAACAATCAGACTGCCGGTTCCGACGACTCGGTCCGCACCATCGCAGACCACGAGCATGTAGTACTCATCGTTGCGCGAGGTAATCCAATCGTACCGCTGGTTCCACGCCTCCTCGGTGATATCGCCAACAGTTGTCAGCACGCGCAACACATCCAGGTAGCCGCGGTTGTAGTCTGAGCGGCGCATTGGCCGGATTGTGTAGTCTGTTGGCAGGAGGGAGATCACTTCGGGGGAGATGAGGGTGGATGGAAAGAGGGGACCATCGGTGAGGGGTTCGACTGCGGCGTCCACTGGGGTGATGGTTGAGCTCATGATTGTCTTCGTAGCGTCGGGGATTGTTGTGCTTGGAAGGGCGTGTGCGGTCATTTTGATGGTGAGAGCAGGGGAGGAGGAGTGTTGAAGAGATTGAGTGTTGAGGGCAGGTTGTTTATCAGGGGCCGGGGTCGCAAGGGAGATCGGCGGCCTTGAATTTGGGTAAACTGATTTGTTTCGTGAACTTTGATATATAATTGAGAAGGGATACAAGAGTTTTGATGCGAGGAAGAAGAAGTTGTCAAGGTATTGAGAAATAAGTACTTGACTTTGGAGGGTTCAGGTACAGCCCTGCAGGTGAGACACCGCCACTAAGGGGGGGCTTTTCTATAAATACTCTCCATACCAAGGGACGACTAGTGAATTCTTTTTTGTTTCTCTTCGTGATTTTTTTTAGTACTATGATCTGCTTATTTCTGTATTTAAACTTTCCCGACGTTATTGAAATGTTCAAATGGAAGTTTTGAAATGATCTCGGCAACTCCGATTCACTAGTGCTATTGATCGGCTTCGCGATCGATGCTATTTATAACCCCAGAAGAAGTTAAGATCTACGACATACAAATACAAAAACTTTGTAACATCACAGGATGATTAAATATAAAATTCTTTTCAGTGTACACATCCTATCGGAAATTGTCTATACTATCACAGGACAGCATTGCTGTTCATTTATTTCAACTCCTTGGGAGCCAGCATCAGCTCGGGGCGGACATACTTGTCGAACTCCTCCGAGCTGAGAGCCTTGAGCTCCATGGCGCTCTCCTTAAGAGTAAGGTTCTTCTTGTGGGCATTCTTAGCCACCTTGGAGGCCATGTCGTAACCAATAACAGGGTTCAGGCAAGTCACAAGCATCAGACTATCATACATACAGTTAGAATTTGCCATCAAAAGTAAGGGGGGCGGGGGTGTTTAAGCGCATACCTCTCGTTAAGAAGGGAGTTAATCCGTTCCTCGTTAGCCTCGAGACCCTCTACCAGGTGGGAGCGGAAGCTGTTCATGCCATCAGAGAGGATGCGCACGCTGTGGAGCAGGTTGGCGATCATCACGGGCTTGAAGACGTTGAGCTCGAACTGGCCGTTCATGCCACCGATGGTGGCAGCGACGTGGTTGCCCATAACCTGAGCGCAGACCATAGTGAGGGACTCGCACTGGGTAGGGTTGACCTTTCCGGGCATGATAGAAGAGCCAGGCTCGTTCTCGGGCAGGCTCAGCTCGCCCAGGCCGCAGCGAGGGCCGGAGCCCAGGTAGCGCACATCCTGAGCGATCTTGAACAGGGAGGCGGCCAGGGTGTTCAGGGAGCCGGAGGCCTCGATGATGGAATCGTGGGCAGCCAGAACCTCAAACTTGTTGGGGGCGGTCTTGAACTCTGTGCCGGTCAGCTTGGTGATCTCGGCAGCAACGGCCTCGTCGAAGCCCTTGAAGGTGTTGAGACCAGTGCCGACAGCGGTACCACCCTGAGCCAAGAAGCGCAGGTGGGGAAGAGTAGCCTGGACACGCTCGATGTTACGGTCGAGCTGGGCGACGTAGCCAGAGAACTCCTGGCCAAGAGTAAGAGGAGTGGCATCCTGCAAGTGGGTACGGCCAATCTTAATGATGTGCTCAAACTTGTCGACCTTCACCTGGAGGGCGTCACGGAGACCCTTGAGCGAAGGCAGAAGGGACTGCTCGAGCTCAACAACGGCAGCGATGTGCATAACGGTGGGGAAGGAGTCGTTGGAGGAGGCGGACATGTTAACGTGGTCGTTGGGGTGGACGGGCTTCTTGGAGCCCATGGTGCCACCGAGGATCTCAATGGCACGGTTGGAGATAACCTCGTTAGAGTTCATGTTGGACTGGGTACCGGAACCAGTCTGCCAGACGACCAAGGGGAAGTGGTCAAGCAGCTTACCCTCGGCAACCTCAGCGGCGGCCTGCTTGATAGCCTCACCAATCTTGGGGTCTGATGCAAGTCAATAACCTGGCAGTATCTAATTTCCGCGAGAGTTTCACATACCAAGGCCGTACTTCATGTTCACTTCAGCAGCAGCACCCTTCAGGATACCGAAGGCCTTGACCACCGGGGCGGGCATGCGGTCCTGGGGCTGGTTGATGTCGAAGTTGCCGAGGGAGCTGTATCCATCAGCGACCTTGTTCTTTTTTTTTCCATTGTAACGTATCGATTTGGCGGGGCGTCTTACCGCTGGGTCTGCGCACCCCAGTACTTGTCTCCAGGGACCTATTGAGAAACCCATTAGCTTTATGTGGCACCATTGCTGCGTAGATATTCACTCACCTGGATTTCACCGAAGGCATCGCTCTCAGTACGAGCGTCAACAGACTAGATCACATCAGTTTATCTGAATTTGTTTGTCCACCGCGCTCTCTCAAAACAGCATACCATTCTGACGGTAGTTCCAAAGGCTCGCTTGTTGGAAAAAGTGTTCAAAGATTGAAGGCGGGGGAACTGAGTAAATTGACGGGTATTAGAGCTCAGCGACCGGGTAGCAAACGGCGACAACGCGGTGCGAGCTGCGGGGGTGGCTCTGGCCGCATGTGTCAAGGTGGCCATAGAGCGCACCGCGGCTCGGGAGGAAGTGGGATTCATTGTGTGACAATTGGGTTGGTGAACCAAAGAAGGTATACAAAGGCTCACACCAAGCTTCTAAAGCTTCTATGGAAAGTGAAATCGAGAGTCTCCTTTGAAGGAAAGTCTCAAATTTGAGGTCAACTCGACTCTCCGAGTCCCCAGCCGAAATTTCCCGGTATCGGCAGGACCAAAGGGACGGGTTGTTCGGCAATGGAGCTCGTAATAATCGGTAATAATTGGTATTATCCGGTATGATACTATGGTATTTATTTGTTTACGGGGTGAACTCTCATCCCTTGAAGCTGCCGCTTCATTGTCGTAATCACCTTTTCGTTATATCGCTGACCTCCCTCCAGAATTCCATCGAGTCCAGCGACTAAATGTGGAGCACCTGCAATTCGGTCCATCTCTACAGATACCCCAGCAGCTTGGAGCTTAGCTGCGTAGGCCTCTCCTTCATCGCGCAGCGGATCCAATTCCGCCGTAGACACCAACGCAGGGGCCAGGTTCTGGAAGTTCGGTGCCAAAATGGGCGATATCTTCCAATCCTAGACAAATGAGTATCACATTTGCAATGAATCCATGTCCGAACTTACCTCATCAGAATCCGCCGGTCGAGGAACTCCCAAAAATTGTCGGTGGAAATATGCCATGCGCGCTGCTGGTAGCGCTGGCGCAAACTCCATCTCCCGGTATGATTCGTAGGGACAACATTCGCGGTCAAACTCGCCCTCGGGGGTGAAGACACGGTGTAGGTCGGTCACCGGCACGGTTAAGACTTGCAAGCGCAGAGGAATGTTTTCATTGCGACAGAGATGGCTGATGACGGCCGAAAGCTGGCCTCCAGCTGATGCGCCGCCCACTGCGAACCTATCTGGGTCCAGATTAAACTCAGTTGCTTTCTGGGAGCGAATCTAGACGCTTCCTCGTCAGCATGTAGTTCTCATCCAAGGTCATGGCCTAGGAGATTCCTACCCAATTGAAAGCAGTCCAACAATCATTCACAGGAATAGGATACTTATGTTCGGGGGCTAGTCGATAATCCACGTCAAATGCGACAAGGTCCCCGTCAAGACCATGGACAACTCGCTTGCAGAAATCGTGGTCGTAGGTTAGTCCACCAAACACCCACCCACCGCCATGGAAGTTGACATAGGCTGCTCTTCTCTTCGGCTGATCCTGGTCGTCAAGCAGGGGCGCTGGTTCAAATATCCGTATGGTGATTTCACCGCCATCGACAGGACATTTCTGTTCTGTGATGCGGAAGATATCAGGGCCCGAAGCTCGGCCATAGGAAATAGTATAACGAGCAGGGTTCCTGCGGAACTCTTCGATCGGGATCTCATGTGTATGCAGTCGCCCGGCATTAAAAGCATTATAGTATGCGACGTAGATTGGGTCATACCGAGGGAGCAGCTCCAGGGGGATGCTATTGTGAAGTGGCTGGACAACGGTTGGAACCTGAAACTTACGCAATGCAGAATTCCCAGCTACGGTTTGAGAGGCCATACTGGATATTGGCAAAAAAAAATGAATGCGGGCTTCCTGATCTATCAGATGTATCATTTAAAGGGTGGTGTACAGAAGAGGATGTATTTTGGAGCAGGCTAACAAAGTCCACGTAGCACAGATCGCGGAGTATCATTTTGATAAATACATATTTTGTACCAACTTCGGTCTATGTCCATCCCTTGTGTAGGTATGCACGGAATGTCCGTGTCGGGGTATCTATTTAGTATCACAGTACAAGCTGAGTGATTTGTGTAACAGAATCCCGAATTCAAGTTTATCCTCGTTAATCAATACATCTAAATGAATGAATTGGAATAATAGCTCGAACAAGATCTAACAAGTTATGGCTAGCTCGTGAGGCTTTCCTCTCACTATCCTTGGTTTTGCCCTGTTCAAGTATATCTCCTAGGTGTTCACCTTAACATAACTAGTTGGTTAGGCTTTTCCACATTGTCATGTCAATAGAAACAAGCAAAAAAAAGGATAATAGGAGCCATACAAAACAATTTACAAATGTTATTGTGGAAGAAGATGTCAGGATGAAAAATGTCATTTTGTCTCGATGTATATCTCCGCTTACTATATATCTATGCACAGCCGCCTCGTCCAAGAGTTTCCAACAACAACACACCACGAGCAATAATCAACCCCCCCTTGAATGAAGTACCATACAAGAAAATCTCATATTATTCACCTGAGAATACAGTACGTTTACAAAGCGCGTCAGCAGACCTCCGATGACATTTCAAGCTGATGTTCAGAGTTTAATCCTCCAAAATGAGGTTAACAACGTATCTCAAAGGCTGTTTATCAACCAGCACATGGATGAAACTAGAAGGCTATTGACGGCTATCTCTTCCTTTGAATTAAACGCAGATGAAGGCATTGCAAGTTGCGTTCTTTCCAAGCAGCTATGGACCCCAATATCCGGTCCTAAGCGGGATTTCCCGCGGGGCAAAATGACGGCGATATCGGGTTGACTCAGCGAGCGATTCCAACCTTAAGTTTTGATCTTTACAGACTTATATTCGCCGCGGCCTCGCCATATCTTGCCTAAAAGCCATCCCAAGAATCCCAGGAATTCCAATTGCACCGTCTATACATCATAATGAGCAAAATTGACACCCGTCTCGACGTCTCCCCGGTGCCTCCGGACGAGATCTTTGCCCTGAACGGGGCCTACGCAGTTGATCCCCACCCGCAGAAGGTTAGCTTGGGCGTGGGTGTCTACCGGACAGACGATGGAAAGCCATGGCCCCTTCCTGTCGTGCAAAAGGCTGAGAAGGAGCTGGTGGTAGACGACGACCTCTTCCGCCACGAATACACTGCGATCGAGGGCGATGTGCCTTTCCTAGGCATTGCGCGGAATCTGATGTTCGGATTTGAGGGCAAGCAGGGCGAAGAAGAGGCCAAGGCACGCATTGGTACCGTGCAGACCGTCGCCGGTACCGGTGCCAACCATCTCGGCGCCCTGTTCCTTGCCCGCCACATGAAGCCCGGCACCGTGTGGCTATCCAACCCATCCTGGGCTAACCACCAGACAATTTGGGAGCTGGCCGACGTGCCTCGCAAGACATACCCGTACTACCATGCCGCAACCCGGTCCTTCGACTTTGAGGGCATGATGTCTTCCCTTGAGTCCGAGGCACAGGAGGGCGATGTTGTGCTGCTGCATGCCTGCGCGCACAACCCCACTGGCCTGGATCCCAACAAGGAGCAGTGGGTTGCCATCGCCGACCTTTGCGAGCGCAAGAAGCTCTTCCCCTTCTTCGACTCGGCTTACCAGGGCTTCGCCTCGGGCTCTGTTGAGGAGGACGCTTGGGCCGTCCGCTACTTCTTCAATAACAAGCCGGACATGGAGATGTGTGTGGCACAGAGTTTCTCCAAGAACTTCGGCCTGTATGGCCAGCGCGTTGGTGCGTTCCACTACTGCACCAACCGCGCCTCAACCGCCATACGCGACATCGTTGTGAACAACCTATGCCACCTGATCCGTGGCGAGTTCTCCATGGGTCCGCGTGTTGGCTGCAGCATTGTCAAGAAGATTCTTACCAGCGAGGAGCTTACTGCCGACTGGCACCAGGACTTGCAGGTCATGAGCTCGCGCATCAAGGCCATGCGTGAGGCTTTGTACAATGAGCTGGTCCGTCTGCAGACCCCCGGCACTTGGGAGCACATCATCCAGCAGGTAAGCTATCTAGATTTTACTATATGTTCAACATACTTTGTACTAATTATCTTTTTAGAACGGCATGTTCTCCTACACCGGCCTTTCCCCCAAGCAAGTTTACGCCTTGAAGGACAAATACCACATTTACCTGCTCAAGTCAGGCCGAGCATCCATCAGTGGCCGTAAGGACCCCCAATCACGGATACCCATAAACATGAGCTGACATTGTGCACAGTGAGCCAAAAGAACGTCGCTTACGTCGCACAGGCGATTGACGATGTTATTCGCAACGAGAACTAAATTCAAAACGAGTCCGAATTGGATTTATTTTGAATTTTATTTTGTTTAGGCTGCCTCGATATGCATTTTGGTTTCTCAAAAAGGATTGCAGTTTTTTTTTTTTTTGGCAGACTACTACTGACTTTACATCTGGCGGGCCCATCTGATTTACGACGTTTCATGATAGAATTCCAACTTAGAAAACCATAGCCACACGTGCAGTTTTGGTGTTCTTTACCTACAATATAATCATTTAGGTAATCTCCAAACATTTATCCAGACATACCAGATCAATGAGGTCAATGAACAAGGCTGCATTAGGAAAATTGCGTACTGTACATATAACAGCAAACACGAAACATGAGAAAGAAAAATGAGGAATCAAAGTCGGAGCACGTTCGTAAGAATCCTATGGTTTGTCCGCTTAAGTGAAGAGACGCCACTAACCACAACAAGGTAAAACTGTACTGGATAAAGTCGTAGACGCTGGTCGACAAGGGGGACAAAACAGGATAGGGATGTCAAGAGATTGACCGCGAAGCAAGGACAGAGCAGGATAGATCATCAGAGGGCCATTCAGAGAGGAACTTCATTGAAGTCACCCTCGCTCTCTTTGCCTTTGCCCTTTGCGCCTCCGAGGTTTGTTGACTCGGACTCATCCTCGGGCCTGTTCTGTGGAAGTGTTTGCTCTTTCTCTGTCTCTTCATTGCTCTCCTCTGCAGCTTCGGCTTCGGGTTCCTCGTTCTTCGCCTCTGGAACAGGTGCCGCTTTTGCCTCACCATTCTGAGCAGGCTCATTTAAATCTTCGGCTTCATCTTTGGGCGGGGGTGGAGGAGGCGGGAGGTCGTTTTCCTCATCTTGTGATCTAACCTCTTGTGTCTGCGTCTGCGCCTGAAGTTGGCTACTCGTCTCACCCCCAGGGAATGGAGTCAGAGGAGGCTCCTCGGGAATATGCTCTGGCGCAGGGCTCCGTTGGGGTTGAGCGCTGAGTCTTCCCTGGTTGGCACTTGTCGCAGTCGAAAGTGTAGAAGTCGTACGCTGGTGGGATGAGCCGTGGATCACGCCGAGTTGACGGGCCTTGGGGTCTGCGTTGAGATAGTAGCCACGCACACCAGCAATAGTCCCCTCTGTCTCGCAAGCATCAACCCACTCCGGCACTACGACAGGAATGTTCATCTCCACAGCCTTCTCCCACTGCGCGCCCCGTCCTTCCGTGCATACGAAGTGAGTGGTGTCGATACGGACCGAGTCGATCATCTTGCCTCCAATGCGGTCCAATGCAGCGCCGAGAGCCTCCTTCTGCTGCGGATCAAGGACGCCCGTTGTGACAGTGATACCGGACAGGTCGGTCATTTTGTGTGTGCGACACGTCAGCTTCTCCGATTGGTATGTACCAGCGGTGGTCCGCAGGACCAGATGGAAGGAGTACTCGGAATGAATGGCCAGACCACTGATTTTCGTGCTGCGCGTCTCGAGCGGGCGGGGTATCGAGCCGGCCTTGGAGCCATTTCGGTAGAGGGAGAGCGATTTCAGGGATGCAGTGGCTAGGTCGATTGGGTCCCACTCGAGAACGAGCGAGGTCTGGGTTGCATTTCGTAGGCGCAGAATTGGTGGCGATGGGGCCTTGACACCGTATGTATTTAAGATTCGCTTCTGAAGGGATTGGAAAGCAGATGCGCTCGCTGCTTCGGCGGCATGGTTGCGCGAAACGGTGATATCGACAATGCTGCCCGAGCTAATGTTGTTCGGAAGGAGGACTGAAGGGAATTCAATCTGCGCGTATATTTGTGAGTAAAGTGTGTTTCTTTGATATTGATGTTCTGTAGAATTGCAAGTCGTCGATGTCTGGGGATTAGGGAGTAGGCGCCCAGGGGTTTGAGCTTACGAGTCGATTGTCTTGGGTGAGGAGGACCGCGACACCCGCGTCTACCTTGCCAACTGTCAAGGAAACCAACATAGCGAGAATGGAAGAGGGGGAAGTTTAAGATGAGTGGTGGTGGTTGTCAAGTGAATCGTAGCCTAGACCCCGGGTCGTTGATTCCGCCAGATCGGCACTTAGCGAGACACGGAATGCTAAGATACTCTCGCGCTTCTTTATTTACTTCTGTACCTCGGAGCCAACAACGAACAATGATTTCTAAATGGGGTGGTACAATGAATGGAATGAATAAGAGTTGAGACGATTTAAATCTCAGATGCAAAGTGATTTCCCCCAAACGCTATAATCGCAATATTGCTTTGGTGATGTACAGCAACAGTCCAACAGTTGACTGCTAGTATGATACAAGATGTTATGGTAATATACATTAAATCCCACAGGGTCGCATGGTGTTCCTAACCTGCCCGGGCTTCACCCTTTGAGTGTGGCTCATGGACAATAGGTCATTTCCGCGGTGATTCACGATTCAGAAGCAAGGATATTAGGTGATGTGCATCCTTCTGGACTGTCTCGAAGTCCTGTGCTATACACGGTGGCTGAACATAGATTTCCATTGTGCCTGCCAATTTTTTGCTCTGTGAAGGAGACTCAGAAACGAGCGGTTTCCCAAGTTTATCCAATCCTTGCTGCCTCAGAGCCTGCTCAATAGCAATGCGCACTCTGCGCGCGCACCAGGAGCGAACCACCCGCTTGCTTTGCTGAATGTTTGCCACCGAAACCCGCCACCATAATGTGTTTCTTTCACGATGTCCGCAGAGATCGACGATTTTGGGCCGGATCGGATGGGTAGGGGAATTCAGGTAGCGTGCGGCAACAGGGGGGGTGTTGCATTTGGGCCAATACCGAAGAACCAGACTGTTTGTGGATGTGCCAAACTTCGTCGCCATGATAGGGTAAAAAGGTCTAATGGTGGTTGTAAAGGTATGCTGTTTTGGACTGTGAAATATAAGGAGAGTCGTAGCACATTGATATCATGTCGGATTGAACACCACAAGGTTCATTCAAAAGAGCCGGTGAGGGCTTATGGGCACTTCGGAGCGATCTTTGGACGTTCAGGATACAGGTTCAGAGAGATATGATCGAGTCACCAAGAAATGTATCACAAATGTATTGTGAATGTGCTCGGGAGGCGCTGAATCTTCGGAGAATGAGTCGATAAAGCAGTCTCGTGCTTGCTTGTCAGGATGGACACACGGAGGCCAAGACAGCTGTAATTGAAATGAATACTCAGTCTCTTGGCAGATCTGACATGACCATGTATTGCAAGACTTCAGGGAATTCGTCGAAAATGCCCTTGCAAACCTCCCAGACTTGACATTGTTTCTTTCTCGCCTCATCTTTTTCTGCCAATCCGATACAGGCGGTCAAATCTACCCCAAAATCAGGCATCAAGGCAAAAAAAAGTCTGCTGTAAGCGGGGGCGAAATCGCTGACGCACTGGGCAGCCAGTGCCTGATTACATAACAAAAAAGATTTGAATGCCGTGCACAGAACCCCCCACCTCCTTCCTTCTTCCACTCTCTCTTCCCTAATCAACCTCGATTAGGCCTCTTCAGATCTTCGTTGATCTAAGGAAAAAATCTACTACAGAGACACTTGACCCCGGTGAAGGTCAAACAACTCCAATATGCCTAAGAATAAGGGAAAGGTAAGCGCGCAAAATATCCAGCCCCTCCTGTTGATGATAATTTCATCGCCACATCCACCGTCGCCCACTCGAAGGTAGCCACCTAACCCTCGAGCTGGCGCCTTCTTGGACTCGTGGAAGAGTTTTTTTTTGCGAAACCACCAACATTACTTCATGTGACACATTCTAACAACCAAGTATAGGGCGGTAAGAACCGCCGTCGCGGCAAGAACGAGAACGACAATGAGAAGCGTGAACTCGTCTTCAAGGAGGAGGGCCAGGAGTACGCTCAGGTCGTCAAGATGCTGGGCAACGGTCGCCTAGAGGCCCTCTGCTTTGATGGCGAGAAGCGTCTGGCCCACATTCGTGGCAAGCTCCGCAAGAAGGTCTGGATCAACCAGGGTGATATCATTCTTCTCTCGCTCCGTGACTACCAGGACGAGAAAGGTGATGTTATCATGAAGTACACCGCCGACGAGGCCCGTTCTCTGAAGGCTTACGGCGAGCTGCCCGAGCACGCTAAGATCAACGAGACCGATACCTACGGCGGTGAAGGCTTGGATGACAACGTCGAGTTCGACGAGGACCGCGAAAGCGAGGACGAGAAGGAGATCGATGTCGACGAGCTCTAAGCTCATCCCCTGCTACCCCCAGAGTTCGATGCTCTGCCCTGCAAGAATACCTCGGATACATCCCCCCTCGGTATTCTCCATGTTCGCCAAATCCCTCTCCTCCTACTCGCCGCCGTTGGCACAGTGCCGTCGCTCATCTGCTCCGAAACTGTCTTTGACTACTTGCCACGCGAGGCACTTTCGACATCCGATTCCCTCTGTACATTCGTTCGAACGGACTAAGAGCATCAATCACCTCCCCGGCCTACGACGCTGCTCCTCACCTCGGCTTGCATGAGGATAGGGACACCCCTCCATTATGGCGCTACTGCGACAACATTTAAGGGCTTGAAGCCATCGAACAGAGGACCCTCGGTGTTTGTCCATTGGCGATTTTGGATTTTCCAAGGTTGATAATCCTCGATACCATTTTCGTCTTTTTTGCAAATATCTTGGGATCATGACAGAGACTAAAATGATTGCTACGCACACATCATGAACCTGTGTGCTTGTTTTCCTGCATTGCATTGTATGCGGTGTGTTCACTCTGCTCAGCCTCAACTTGCTTTTCTTTTCGCTCTTTTATGATAGAGTCATGAATGGGCCACGAGAATTGAAAATATCATTTTTATACTTGCTGTTTTCTCCGTAGACCAGTTCGAAGAAGTAATCAGAAATATCAAGTGAATTGTCATAACTAAGCATCCAGCCTATTCAGCTCATGTTATGTACAGGCCAGGTGTACTCCGTATCTTAGATGTATCAATGCATTTCTATGTGTGTCATTTTGCTGAAAGGCCAAGCAGATCAAGAACCCAAACTACCCTTTCCCTTAGTCGATCCCTCTACACACTGTCCACTCCCAAACATAGCCTTCGCCGCCGCCTGCCAGACAGTCTCCCGTTCCAAATAGTTATCCAGCGTATAGAACAGCCGGCATTCAGCGGCCTCATAAACAAACTGCAGCGGTGTCTGACCATCTTCCGGGTCATACTCATTCCGCAGATTCAAATTGCCACTCCACTGAAGTGACGCTGTCGTGCTCGGGCTGGACTCATTGAATGCCTTCCACTCGGCAGATGTCAGGAGTGGTGATCTACTGTTGGCCGAGTCTCTAATCAGCCCGTTCGCTTGCTCGATATATCCGTTGATATAGTTGATGCCAAGTGACTGGCCACCCTTGACACCGCCGACACCCTGCATGGGTGCCTTTTGTGGGCGGCCGCCGAAGGTGATCGTGCGGACGCCCTGGCGTTTCATCAGCTTGACGAAGAACGCGCAAGTTGAGACACAGTCGCCGTCTGTGATCTGTCATTGGAGGTTGTGTTAGTTTGTATTCTCTTTTCTGTATTTTTGTGTGGGAAACGATCACTTACAATAGCAATGTCATCTGCCGAAAAGAGTGATTTGCTTGGGTTCAATGGAACTGGCCCGTAACCGTTGATGGGGAAGTTCTCCGAAGAGGTGGAGGTGTAGTTGAAGTTGGCTAGTAGACTAGAAGTAGAGCTCCCTAGAATTTCGTGTGGCCCATAGAGGTCTTCCCATGAGCTGAAGTCCGTTCGCTGGTCAGGCTGAACCATCTGCCGATACGCAAAAACATTGCTTGTGTCCGTGCTGTTGTCACGCGAGTATGCTTTTGTGAGGTATTTGGCTGCATCGTGTGCTCGGAACCGCGTCGCTGTGTATGGGGCAGCATCGGGGAAGAAGATCCGGGACAGATCGATGCCAATAGACATATATCCACCGGGGTTGGATGAGAGGTCAATTAAGACGTTCTTCTTTCCAGATTCGGTGCTGTTTTGTAGGAACTCAACCGATATCTTAGCGACTTCTGAGGCACTGGATGAGAACGTGGGCAAAAAGATGATTGCTGTGTCCTCCAGCCCTGATAATTTGGAGTAATACCCAGCAATTGAATTAGCTGAGTTGCGCCACGTAGTGCTGGGGAATCCCACTATCTCCGAGGAGGCTTCCTCAGCGCCAGATGGGCTGCTCGAAGCCGTAGACAAGTCTCGAGGAAGACACTCTATCTCGTAAAGCCTCGTGCCGTTTTTATAAGAAAAGAACTTTTCACTCGGTGTGGCTGTTTTCTGAATAGTCTTTTCAGTGCCATTTCCAAACTTAAGGGACAGCTGAGCGCCATCAGTCCAATCTCCAATGGAAGCCCAGATTCCATTTACGCTAGTAGGAGTGTTGGTGACACTCCGGGCTGGCGCTGGGAATACTCGATTGTACCTGCGACGGTTAGTGTGGTCCAATACCGTAGTTGCAGAAGGTCACCTACTGTGCATCGCGATCCTGCAGGTTCTGATCATTGGCATATGATTCAAGGTACGTAGCCACGTCAGTGCCGTTGATAGACACTAGAGGCGAGACGCCGTCTGGGTCGACCTTCTGCAATTTCGCATCATCTGGCATGTTAGTTCGATGTTTTGATACAGATATCGAGCCGAACATACCTAAAGCGTACACTTGGGGAAGTGCGAGCCCATCTGTTGAGATTGACACTAGAGGCATATCAATTTGATAGGTGAAGATTGACTGTGAGCATAGCTGGAAGGCCAGGTGACCATCATGGGCCGTTTTGATAAGGTGGTTAATTTCCAAGTCCATCTCAAATTGGCTTGTGTAGCTGTTGCTCTTGGCCTTGCCCATGATTGTATCGATTCCCCCCATGATATCCGTGGAGGGCATAGTATACCCCGACGGGGGATCTAACATTACAAAGTTAGCTAGTTTGACAGATTCTCATTCGAAATAATATCGCTTACCCTTCAAAATATCGATAGTCGATTGAAACTCGAGGATCTTGCGAACCTGAACCAGGAAATCAACGGCGCGGTCTGAGTCAAAGGGCATAGAGAGCAGACATTGATGTGCTAGATCATGAGGCACAATAGCATTTGCTGCGACCGTTAGTTATCGACCGATGATTTCAAGCCCATGACATACTCTGGTCTTGATTGGCGTCTTCCACCAACTTGCTAATCTGAGCACACGGCTCAACATCGCGTATACTCCCGGCAGCACTGACAACAGCCGCCAAAGCGACCGGAGTCAACACAGTCTTGAGATGCATGGTGATAAGTTGAAGATGTCAGGAATCGTAATATTTCTGGCCTCAAAGAGATTCACATCTCCACTCTTTCTCAGGGGTCCTTGCTTCGGCTGTTGACGGTTCTGTTTTTAGCTGATCTGCACGATCGTCGCCAAGACGGAAAGAATTCTTATGGGGTACAACATAGACCAGGTTCAAATCGATTAAGAGTCCAGAACTCGGATGTCTCAGTTACCTACTACTTTTATTTTGTTTTTTTCTGGCTTTTCTGGCTGATTTGGAGGAAATACGAAGATGTGATGCACATGTGGGATGATGTAGTTGTATTTGCTACACGTTACCGCATTTGTTGATGTACACACTTGGGCAGCCTTTTTGTGAACTTATTATTTGTATCGAAATTATGATTGGAGTAAGAATGTATTGAAGACTCCAGCTCGAATATTCCCCATTAATCAAATACGCTTTTCTGGAAAAAAGCAACGATCTTACGTGCAGATTCTTTGCCAACCAGTGGATCCAGCTGCTCGACATCCATGTTGGCGATATCACTAATATTGTCCGTTTCGATAATTAACCGCTCTAGAGCCTGGGGTGTAACACCCGGAACAGCTCGCAGCATATCTTGTGGAAGAAGATTGAAAGTACGGTGCTCAATCCCAGCGGCAGCCATGGGGTTGGCAGAGCCAGACGAATTAGTTATATCAATATCAAGGCCTAGCTGAACCGCGCGGAGTGGATCGGGCTCCTGGGCGTTCTTTTTGAGCTCTGCAAAAATCTCTGCTGTCTGGTAAGGGGATGAAGACCAGACGATCTTTAGGCGTGGGAAGGCGAGAGTGAGGAGTACAAGTAGATGCTGAGCAGACTTTGGGTTGGACGGATTGGCAAGCGAGCTGCTGGTAGTGCTAGTTGCAGTGCCGGAAGAGGAGAAACCGTAGTCTGTCATGAATGTCGGCCCTGTTGGAACGGAGGCGAATGCATCAAAAGTGAAAGATTTGTTTTGATCAAACTCGATCAATAGTAACGGGCTCTTGTAATACTGGATCATGGTCTCGGCCTGGTTGTAGAGGCGGCCGTTTTTGAGCGAGCTTATGAGATCACGGATCGATTTTCTTTCGACACAAATGTCTGGAGTGAGAATGTAGTCACCCACGGTGAGCTGACAGGGAATCACAATCATGTTGTTTCCATGTAACAGAGATGGTAGGGCACTTCGGAATTCCCGCACATCAACTACAACCCGAGGAGGAGATGCTGTAGCTGCCAGTCGTCCTCCTCCAGCAATACGAGTGTTGACTGTTCGGAGGAATTGTTCCTGGGGGTCTTCATCCTTTTTATCATGCGTCAAGGTGACTGCCATGTTCTGAAAATAACGTCAGCTGGAAATTTGAAGTGTGTGGCTGGGTAGCTTACCCCCTTCTCTTTGATTAGCTTTGTGAATGAGTCTTTCTCTCGTCGGACAGCACTCAGATACCGCTGTTCCTCGACAGAGCCACCATAATACATGAAGTAAACCTTCACGTTTCGCCCCGAATGAGAACTGCGATACACCTCAACCCTTCGAATGAATGCGGGATCGGGTTCGTACATGATAATGTATCGCGGACGCGCTTCCTCAAGTATATGTTCATCCATGTCACCGTCGTAAGGGTGTATCATGACCAGATCGTTCATATCATACAATTCGTAGAAATCTTCCATATCCTCCAGTTCATCGACAATGACTTCCTCTTTCTGCATTTCTTCCACTTCGGTAGGCTCAATCTCGCTTAGCAAGCTGACAACCTGACCGGGCAATTCAACTTCGGTTTGGACGCTGCTATTTGGCACACGACCTGCAGCCGAGGTGACTGCACCGCCACCGCGTACTCGGCGACGTTTGTTTGGGGGAGGTCGTCCTTGGTGTGCACTCCGGGCCGCTGATGACTCGGAAGGCGTTCCAGATCTGTCGTCCTCTCCTGACTGGGACAAATTTTTGTTGACATTTGAGAAAGACCTCTTCCAATTGAGGTAGTCTCGCAGCCGACGCCGCATCATAAGCTCCGCAGAAGGCTTGTCTTCGCTAGACTCATCATCTTCTTTGGATTCGGACCCCTGAGCAATTTTGGAATACATAGTGCCAATATACTCGCGAAGCTGCCGGCATATTCGTTGATCGCTACACATAATCAATATGGTGCTATTCGATTGATCCATTCTCGCAGGATGGAGGTAAGCATCGTGTTCGATTTCTGCAAGGATCTCTGATAGGACACTCCATTTTGGCAGTTCCTCTAGAGCTGGGTTCAACTCAGAAGAAAATGTAGTTGAAGATGAAAGGCGGGTTAGTTCGTTGTTCAATTTGCCTTCGTAGACTCGCGATTTAGCTGTCTGGAAAAGAACATGGGCAGCATCAAGGAAAAGCCACGGAGAGTAATTATGTCTGTTGGAGCCGGGAGGTGGAGCATGCGTGGACACGATAGTATCAAGGTATTTAACAAAGGATACCGCATCATAGCTGAGTAAAGCACTGCAGAGCTGTTAGTATAGAGGAATGGAAAGACATGTGGGAGACACACTGAAGGACTGCTCGTAGAACTGTCAAATCGCTGACGATTTGTTTTGTTCTAAAGCTCACACGATGCCAGATTGGGTCTAGTTGACGTCTGATGATCATATCAAAATTTTTGTGCAAAGCACTGTCTAATGTCCACTCTTCCATATCCAGCCCGTTGTTGCTTTTCCTGAGTTCAGTGATACTGATCTCTACACATTCCAGAACAGCATTCTGAATTTCCCTCATTTTGTCGCTCATAGGAACTTCCAACTCGATCACTTCTGCCTTGCGATTTCCTTCTAGGGACTCAGCAACAGAAACATGGAATCTAGGCCATAGTGATGCCTTGCGTAGGAAAAGGTTCCGCAGCATATTAGCCAGCGGGGCAAAGCCCGTAGTGAATGGTTCCGGAGAGTCTGAGAATGCTTTCAAGAAGCCGAGCTTGTTCGATTGCCGGTAGACCCGGACAATGAATGCTTCGAGGGACGTCGCCAAAACCTTATCAGCATGCAAAATGACCATCCCAGTGACTTTCTCGGGATCAAGAAGTTCTGGAAAGATCAGTGAGTGTCTTAAGCCATTCTACTAGACATACATACTCGATAGCAAGTCCACAACTAATATCCTGGAGGTTACACTCAGAATACCCCCTTCAGCATATATTCTCTCCCTAGCAATTTGTCAATATACCGCAATCGACATGGCGGAAACGCGAAACCCACCGCATCGGCACCGTAGCTTTTTCGGTGTTGATCACCTTCAACCCCCTAGCAAGAGGCGACTTGCTGGTAGCATAATGTTCCGCCAACGCTGGTTTCAGGATCCATCAGCTTCCAACACTAGCGTCTGAGCTGAAATGGAAACCAATCCACATACCCTCTCCGATCCATTCATTCTCGCGTTCATCTGCACCCACCACCAGAACCAGATTGTTTCCCGCCGCATCGTAAAAATGGAGGAGGTTTGTTATTAGGTGTAGAAGTCCCAGGCCTCGTGCAAGTATGACTAGCTCATCTTCGGCGCGTAGTTCAGTGAAGATTTCCTGCTGGTATTGCTGAATGGGGGTTAGTGGCAAGCCTGCGCCGGGTTGATGGAGTATTTACCAGTGGCAGAGACAGCTTCACCGGCACATTAGACCGTTCTGGAGGCATTGGGAGCACTTCCTAACGCGTTGAGGAGTGAGGGGTCCAGTCAGTGAGATGTCGCGTGATCACGTGCGCTACTATGTATGACGTAATGAATCGATCGATGGATTAACCTGGCTTTAGGACGTCCTTGGTTGGGAGTAGACGTAGCCTTTGAAAAAAAAGCCGAATTCCACAAAAATTGCGCTTATTCTATTTCTTGTCTAGTGATTTTTGTAATTATCAGGGAGCTACACTCCGTACGTTGTATACTAGACCTAGTTTGGGTAATGACCCGCCATAGACAATCGACAAGGGTAAGTGGCCTGGAATGACAGAAGTTGTTATTGGATTAAGTACAGATAGATGAAGATTTGTTGGCCAATGATCTCTCACTTGGACGACTTGTTCAGTTCCTTTGCGCGTGCCTCGAGCTCCTCTTTCGAAGCCTTGGGAGGCATATCTACAAAGTGTCAGTTGCGGGCCTGCGTAGGCCTGGTGGTCAACTTACTGTCTGGAATCTGAGGTCCCTTCGACAAGAAGTCCGTTGCTTTCGCTTTCTGGGGCTGTTGCCCCGGTTTCTTCTCAGCCTCATTGCCTCCCTTTTGGAGCACAGATGGGAAGTCCGACGACTCGGGGATGACCGGCATTTTGAAGATATAGAATAGTTTCTTGTAAAGTTGTCACTAGCTGGTACTAGCTCTTCTTCACTGTAGATAGCTCAAATAAATCTGGTGATTTGTTGATGATGAGTTGAAGAAGCAGGTCTTGAAGGTTGGTTGCATGTCTGATTTATATAGATCGCAAGCGGGATGACGTCGGTGGTCGGATTGCAACGAATAGCAAGATAGAAGTTGCCTAAACATATTCACTTCTATAAGAAACAAGAACAAATTGCAAATCTAATGGTATCTATAATTCATTGGTTATTTTTAATGGGTTGGGGGCATGTCGTAGAGTAGCTGTGACTTGATTAAAATGCAAATCAGGATAGTGCATTTGATTTGCATTCTACCCAGTTGCGACAAACATGATCTATATGTTATATAGTCAAGATAGGTAAGTCTTACTAGTCGAAACAATACAAGTACTTGACACATTTGAATATCCAATTTAGCTACTAAGCTAAGCCGTGATCACCTGGGTCATGTCACACAGTCTAGAAATGAAGTGAGGTCATCTTCGAATGTTAATGCTTGTGTGATATAGAACATATTGGAAATAGGCACGCTAAACCGCTAAACCGCATTCCTCATTCCTCGTCAATCATATTTTATCAATTAATATTTTTAAAATGGTAGACATCAAAATGTCACACAGAAAAAAAAAAAATACTAAGCAAGTACATATATGTACCTAGGTAGTGCTTAGCCACACTTAAATAGTACAAGAAAAGTACCACGTGCCGGTATGGCGGTGCTGCGGTAGGCCTAGGTCACTCCGGTGTATATTGGATCCGCCCCGCCTACTCCTTCTCACCTCCGGTTCACCCTCTCCAACTCCCAAGGCAACCGCCGGTCGGCTCCTCTTTAACACTTCGGCCTTCGAATCTACAGTCATAAAGAAACCCTGTACCTTCTACTACTGCCGTATTAGTCGGTGTGTTGAGGGCGCTACTCCATCATTCGAAGATACCCGCCCGGCTGCAATGTGTGCTCTACTCACGTAACCACCCTTCGAACTATCACCTTTCCCCTCTCCATTTATTGGGGGACCACCTCTATTCACCATGCCCTCCATCCTCAGTGATACCGACAAGGAAACTGTTAAGCGGAATGTCCCCAAACCCGCCAACAAGATCCTCGCCGTAGCTGTCGCGCGACTCTACGTCGCCTACCCGGATGGACAGAAATGGACATATACCGGAATTCAAGGGGCTGTTGTCCTCTGCAATGACCTTGTTGGAAGGACTTTTTGGCTTAAAATAGTCGATGTCTCGGTAAGCGGTCCATACTGGTGTTGGAGATAAGAGTAGAAGTGCTGACAATGCGTTGCTTTATGCAGCCCGCTGGCAGGGGCGTAATCTGGGACCAGGAGATCTATGACAACTTCGCTTACAACCAGGACCGAACCTTCTTTCATACATTTGAGCTCGAAACTTGCCCCGCCGGCCTGTCCTTTGTCGACGAGAAGGAAGCCAAGACCTTTATCAAGAAGGTGCATGAGCGCGAGAAACATGCAAGTAAAGAAACCACCAAGACTCCTTTTGCATCTACTCGAGGCCAGGGACCTGCTCCTGTTACCAATGGTAAAATAGGACGGTCTTTGTTTGGCAGCTTGTTGCATCGTTCGAGCGCAGCTCCGAGTGCACCACACCCGACAGCACCTGCGCCCTCAATACAGGTTGCTCCTCCACCTCCGACGCTGTCCCCAAGCGTGCCACCAGCCAAGCCAGATTTGCCATTTGACACGAGTGACCCATCTTGGAAAGGACTGCTGGATGAGCTTAAGGGGATGGGAATCACCGAAGACCAAATCGCCGAGAATTCCGAATTTATCAAAGCTTGGATTGACCAGAAACAGGCGGCGGCGGCCGAGGCTGCTCCCGCTGAGGACCAGAATAAGCCAAAGGCCGCTCCTCCACCGCCACCTTCTGCACCTCCCGCTCCGAAAATAACCTCGATCAGTCCTCAAGACACAGGTTCTAGCACGGCAAGCAGACGGGGACCTCCGCCGCCGCCGCCATCACGGAAAACACGTTCTGAAGCTCCAGAGGAACCCGTTTCCCTCCCCCCTCGTGAGCCATCTCCACCTGCGCGAAGGTTCAATGCGCCGCCTCCGTTTGCAGACGCAGGAAAATTCGCAGAGCCCGCCGGCCCTATACCCCCGCGGCGTCCACGCGCAATTTCCAACGTCAATGCTGGGCCTGGGCCTCCGCCGCCCCCGCGGCCACCAAAGACACCGATGGACGATAGCCAACATAATCAATCGAGTCAATCGAGATTTGGGGTACCGCCGCCTTTCTCTGGTGACCGAAAGGTGTCTGCGCCCCCGGCGCCCCCCAGCCGAAGCCCTGCACCAGGTGGCCCTCCCCCCCCGCCGCCTCGCACAGCAAGCCCGGCAGCACCCCAACTGCCCCCCAAAGTCCCACCCATGACTACTACAACTGGACCTCCCACTCCACCCGCCAGAGGCCCTGTTTCCCCCCCACTTCCACCCCCACCGCCTCGACCTGTGCTAGTTGCACCATCTTCTCCTGTAGTAGCTCCTCCACCACCACCGAGAGGACCAGTACCGCCTCCCCCCGCCCCGCCCTCGGTACCTACGTATTCTCCTAGCGTTGCTCCTCCTCCTCCTCCGCCGCCTCCGCCACCTAGCTCTGGAGCACCCGGTGCCCTCCCGCCCCCTCCGCCTCCGGGCCGGGGTGGCCCTTCAATGCCTCCACCTCCACCTCCTCCGGCACCTGTTTCGGGCGCACCGGGTGGACCACCACCGCCTCCTCCGCCGCCTGGGGCCCCTGGAGGTGGTGCTCCTCCCCCGCCTCCACCCCCTGGGGGTGCTGCGCCACCTTTGCCAAAACCCGCCGGTGGGCACACCGATCTGCTAGCATCCATCCGAGCTTCTGGTGGCCATGGAGGCGGTGGCTTGCGCAAGGTCAAGGAAACGGAAAAGAAAGATCGAAGTAAAGCCATGGTACCTGGTGGAGCCAACGAGTCCTCGGCTACAGGCCCCAATCAAGGAGGCGCCCCGCAAGGTGGTTTGGCCGGCGCATTACAAGATGCTCTCAACAAGCGAAAACAGAGAGTCAGCGGAAGCGGTATGTCAATTCCAACATATAACCGCGGATCTATTTGCTAATTATGTTTGTAGATGACGAGAAAGACAACGACGACGATTGGTGAGCGGTTAGTTTTCGGTGGGATTGTTCAAGTATTTCAAGATACCAATGGCTTTTGCGCATTCTTGCGAGCATTGAGCACTCTGTTTCTTGGTCCAGCGTTTTGCCTAAAAGTTTGGTTTCAAGTGTTAACGAAAGAGGGGCAATGCACTTTGTATATAGCTTTTAATGGTAGATGCGGTGGGTGTGAGAGATAGTCTCAGTACGAGGAAGTAGATGTCACTTTTTTTTTAAAAATTATCTTTCTTAGTCCAATACGGCCTGCATGCACATGCCTCCAAGGCTATGGCCAAGTGGAGTTTAGCTTACACCGCCACAAATAGTAAATCATCTAGGCATAAACCGTAACGCTTACTATTATCTCTAAGACTGCATACAAAGTAAAGCCTGGTCCGTCTCTTGTCTCTCTCCTTCCTATATTATAACCACCAGTTTTGAGTTTCGCTTCAAAAAAAAACACCGCGTCTCATCCGGGATGAAGCCTGATACTCCATCTCTTGGGTCTTTGCCTGTTGAAATTCTGTGCTCTATCTTCCGTCTCTTGGACCCTATTGGCCTTATATCCATCAGCCAAACCAGCTCCAAATTCCGCACAGTGGTTCAACCACAACGAATCCATATACTGGAGAGGTTGCTTGAACTTGAATGCCGAGAAGAAGTTGGAGGAGTCACGCCCATCTTTCGATCGAAGGACAACCACATCGACCCCGACTTCACGTCCAAAGAATGGCATTCTGTGCGTTGGGCCTGTAGTATCTGTCTGCATATGCTTCCACACACAGCCTTTGACAATCATTACATCCTACGACTGCAATACCGCAAGCCATTACCAGGGTCTCCAGCAGCGACTCCCTACACGAGCTGGGAGCCAACAATAGATGGGAAACTCCGCAAACAGTACCATTTACACAAACAACAATCCAACTACCGGGATGAGGACCGGAAAATACGGCGTCGATATGATCTCGCTTCCAAGTGTAACACATTGAGACCGGACCGTCCTATGCGCAACAGGGCTGAAAGATTGGCCAGCTTTCAGGACAGCGGGATGATCACATTCCAGGGCTTTAGTCTAGACCAATATTGCAGTATCACACAAGAGGAAGAGCAGGTTCTTCTTGACCATGAAGCACGCCTCATTGAGAGAGAGCGATGCGGCTTTAAGCGGCACTTGCGCAAGTGTAATGAATGTCGTTTCCGGCGCGGTGAACTCTTATCTATTGTGCAGCGAGGCACAGACAAGGTACCCATAATGCCAAGCCGTCTTCTGCCATTTCCCAGTGCTTTGGACCGATCTTTCCCAGGGTTTTCCGTCATAATGAAAAATGTGCGCCCGACCGCGAATGCCCCTGTTCAATGCGTGTATCGCAACAACGTTTTTGATTCTCTCTGGACTATGTATATGGTGCGATGCCCAGGATGTTCGCGCTGGCAGGAACTGCGTGCGTTCCGTCTTGGTGCTGGTTTCCAACACTGGACGCCTACTACCGACTCTATCTCGGTGTTCAAAAACTGGGACGAAACCGAGATCACCGGAAAGTTTATTGATGAATTATCCTGTAACTATTGTTTTTCTAAAGGCAAGGGACGCGAAAAGCTTCGTGAAGTACTTGTGAAATGGTTGGACTGCTGTTTGGATAACGAGAGAGGGCGCCTGGGATATCTGCTTTTGGGTGGCTGGGAGAGGCTGTTAAGGCGATACTGGCGGGCTGAGCTGCTAACTGACATGATTGAGGTTAGAAATGTCGTCTTGGACGCTCAATTTGTTGCTGCAAAGGTTCAGAAAGATCACGATTATCTCAAGATTAGCCTCGACGATATCTTGACGTTGAAGCTGGGCTTTCGGGAGTGGGTCACTGTGTGGGAGAACCTAGACCCCAAGAATCGAATTTATTTCGAACACAACTCCTGGGATGAGCTATGGTTCAACAACTACGAGGCGATAGAGGCACACTTGATCTGGGTGATTCAATGCAAAGAGGAGATAATGGAGAAGGAGAAGGGCGATGCCTTAGTTGACTGGGCACTGAGCCGAGAAGGAACTGCTTTTACTTAGGCAGTAAGTAGCAGTACATAGATAAGATCACTATTCCAAATATCAGAATCAAAGACATTTGAGAAACAGCAAGCGGCGTTTTTATAGTAGGTGCTTGTATACTAAATTCTCGGGCCAACATTATTCCGGGAAACGGAAAAAAGCGTATCTGATCTGATCGGGAGAACTTGCGTACAGCTCGGTCGATAATCCAGAGACATGCTGTCTCCGAGGCTGTCTGCGCCTTCTGCCTCTTTATTGCGCTTCCTACGATCACAGTCTGGGGTCTCAGCCGCACCATCAGCATGTGCTTATCCGAAGCGTCTTGTCGGCCGCGATAAAGGCTTCTCGACAGGGCCATCCCCGAAACTCTCGAGCTGGACGCGTCTCGATGGTCCCCATGGCTCTGAAACACTTGATACCGCACTCTGCAGCACTCAATATGGAAAATCGAACCCCACTAGAGCAATAGTGTCGCCGCCATTGGTGCCTACGCAACTGAAATTCTCCCGTCATGCGTCAACCAAAAGCCGACCCTTCCTCCGACGGCTTTTTGGCCTTAAGCGGAACAAAGCTTCCGACTACAAGAATCAGGGCCCGACTAACCCTGGGCTTGTGGATGAAGGGACAGAGGGGATGTTTAATATCGGCCGCAGCCTATCAGCCAAGGCGTCAAATGAGTTACGAATTCGATGCACGGAGTTTGATATCAATGGAGACGTCACACTTGTGAACGGAGAGTTCCGGAAGCAGGAGCTGATTGCCAAGGTTGGTAAAGAGGACTTGAGTTTGAGAGTCCAACATTTGCTAACAGATGAATCATGATACAGTACGGCCTTCTTCCTCGAGATCTACGCAAGATTGATTCGTCAACTCTCCCACATATCCTAGTGCGACCTAGGGCGATTCTAATCAATCTCTTGCATCTGCGAGTGCTCATTAAAGCGGACCGGGTACTCGTATTCGACGCGTATGGATCAACAGACTCATACATGCAATCGCTGTTCATCTACGATCTAGAAGGAAAGCTCCGCCAGAAGCAATCACAGGGTGCCGCTCAGCCTAGTCAATCACTGCCGTACGAGTTTCGCGCGCTGGAAGCCGTTCTCATTAGTGTCACGAGTGGACTGGAGGAGGAGTTTAATGGAGTGAGAGATCCCGTCGTGCGGGTTCTTCGTGCGCTTGAAGAGGACATCGACCGAGATAAGCTCCGGCACCTCTTGATATACTCCAAGAAACTAGGTACATTTGAACAGAAAGCTCGCCTAGTACGAGATGCTATTGATGATCTGCTGGAGGCCGATGACGATTTGGCAGCGATGTACTTATCTGAGAGATCGGTCGGCAAAGAGCGCGAAGAGGATGACCATCAAGAAGTGGAAATGCTTCTAGAGTCATACCACAAAGTGTGTGATGAGATTGTTCAGGCCAGTGGCAATCTGGTGACGAATATTCGCAATACGGAGGAAGTGTAAGTATGATCGTTCATTATATGCGAAAAGCACCTCTAACACATCTCAGAGTCAAGGCAATTCTCGACGCCAACCGCAACTCGCTCATGCTCATGGATCTCAAATTCAGCATTGGAACACTCGGCCTTGCAACCGGGACATTATTCTCTGCTCTCTACGGCATGAACTTGAAGAATTTCATTGAAGAATCAGACTTCGGTTTCGGAGGTGTCTCCGTGGTTTGCTTTGCTCTGACTGGTCTCGTCTGTGTCTACGGTCTTTCCAAATTGCGCAAGCTTCAACGGGTCCGCATGTGGGGTGAATCCGGCGTGGGATGCGACACTTTTGCCCCCCTATCCCCAAAGCGCAGCGCACTCGGTGGGAATCGCAATAACTGGCGTGCCGATTCGATCGAACCGGTCTGGGGCAGTCTCCCAGGGGAAGGGCGACCTGAGCGCATGAGACGTCTCAAAGAGAATGCAGCTGCGGCTGCAGCTCAAGCTGCATCGAGGAACTTGAAATCCTCACCTGCCAGTTCCCAGGCTGCTATGCAGGCATCAGCGGCAGCCTCTAAAAATGCTCGTGCGGAAAATGGCAACGGTGATGGGAAAGAGACCGCTTGCCCCGAAGGTCACATTAAGCCTGATGCATGATATGATTAAAGTATGACGGTTTGATTGCCTTGAAATGGGAGCCTAAGCGTTTTAATTTGGATCTTCAACTAATAGCAACGGAGTTGGAGAGGTCTGTAACATTATTGTACATTAACAAACTCCTTTCTCTATTCCCCCCTCACTCTATAGTTTATGTTCTGTTTAGGTGTGAATAGATCTAGACCATATCTGATGACATGCCAATACCATTTATCTCTGTTATATGAATTATCTGCTGCTAGATTCTACATTCTTTGTGCTCTTGATTTCGGGATATTTGACTCATTTTTCGCTATTAGCACGTTTACCAAAAAGGTACTTGAATCACGCAAGGCAGGTCAAAGGGTAAGTAACAGTCATATATGAATGCTATTGACAGATGATTAGCTTAGCTTCATTTGGGTATCTTTATTTAGCTTGATGCACTGTTCCCTGTCCTCGGTGGAGACTCTTCGTCCGATCAACCCAGAGATTAGCAGCTACCTGGATGCCACCATCTTTGGAGCATTCACGCTCAACCACTTCCATAATATTCTTCAAAACTGTATCTCCTTGGTCTCGTTTTGTTGGAGAATCTCTAGAACCCGAGTTCTTTAGCCACTCCCTTGTGACCCGCTGTCGACCTCCAATCAACGCCATGTTAATCGCACCCGGAGTGCGTAACCATGTCTTCTCAACATCGAACCCAATTTCCTCGGCAATACTCGTTGTTTTTGCAGCGAGGGATCCAATCATGGAATTTAAAAATCCGCTTTCGGTCTTCTCTTCGATCTTAATTGCACGAAGTGCCCTCAAGTCGCCAGAAGCAGGCTGTAAATTCTGCTCTATAGCATCATCTAATTTCCTTGTGGAAGGATTGCCATTCGCACTGCGCTGTACTGGACCACTCTCCTTTGGCGGACGATAGCGATACGAAGAACCAGCAAGCGAACGAGAACAGCACGGAACCACAAAGAATGGCAATGGCGACGAGGGACTTGATAGAGCGGCCATTATTGGAGTCCATACGGTGAGCTCATCTGCGTGGTCGGATATGATGAATGTATTATCGGGGAAATCGCCGGTGTGTATCTCGACGCCAATTCCTTGCAAGTCCAGTACATCCACAAAGGGCCGAGGGATGAAGATTCTCTCTTCCAGGCATTCCTGTATCTCGACTGGGAATGTCTCCCAGGACTTTCGACGGCAGGCGTCAAACCCTAAGCCCTTATATCCTTCCATGAGAAGTATGTATACGAGGATACCATTGCCACAAGCAAGGTCCACGAACCCTGGAAACGGCACTAGGTTTTTCGATGACTTCTCTTGTTCTGTTTCTGGTAGAGCGCCATACATGCTCCTCCACAGTTCAATCAGGCATGCAGCAAGAGACAGCTGCTCAAGGGCTTGATTGGGTGATTCGAGTTGTTCAACCCAATTCTGGCGCAACTTTTCTGCATACTGGAGTTTCAGCCGGGCGTATGTGTTTTGAATGAGATGTGCCGAAACACTGTCTCCATCTTGATCACCTCGCTCAACCCAGTCCAGGCTCACATTCCTAGATGTGAGTCGGCGTTCCATGTTGGTGGATGAGCGAATGCGATATTTGTCTAGCAAAATATTCGACAACTTGGCCTTCCCATTTGATGCAAAGAGTACAAACAAAGCGGAGAGAAAGGCGGTAGGCTCCATCTATAGAAGCATTGGAGTGGAGGCCAGAGAGAGCGTAACTGAGTACCTAGGTTGTCTATACTCTGTAGTGAAATTGATACTCCTAGCTTGGTAAAAATAGCCTTGACATCAGCTATGAGAAGTGATAGAAGACCATTGTCATATGGCCAAGGTTCTGTGTACCAAAACTAGTTGATTGGAACAGCTAAGAACCTTGACGCTTACCATGGATGTATACAAATTATCTCTTGTAAGGCAATTTAAAAATTACATCAAGTGTAATCCCATAGGCCACAAACTTGGATGTACAAGATATGCGCGTCAACCCGCGGTAAGGCCCAACACGGCAGTCATAACTACGCAATCATGGAAAGGCACTATAAACACCTTAAGCTCATAGAAGAGAAAGAAAACATCTCAATTCCTCTCAATTTGCATAATCCATTCAGACAAAAAACAACAACCAACCCATCACCCCAGAATGAAGCTAATCCAACAACCCATCCTTGCCCTAACCCTCCTCCTCCCAGCAACCATAGCTGGCCTCCCAGCCTCGCGCCCTCCGACGGAAGAACTCCAGGCCCACAGGCCCAACTGGACCTTTGACCTATTTCACAAGAAGCACTGCATCGGCAATACAGTCACCTATGCGGGGCAAGGGTCCTCGGGCTGCCGCAGCAATCTCGTGGATGGAGGTGCAGAGGCTTTCATCAACGTCAATATCGATCCGAGCTGCAAGGTGAAATTGTTCAGGGACAAGAAGTGTTCACGGCATGCGATGGTCGAAGAGATCAAGACTCAAACTACTACAAAGTGCAAACCTATCTCGCGGAAGAAGACAGCTCAGAGTTTTGAGGTATCTTGTCAGCCATAAGTGATGTTTTGGTATCCCTGTTTGGGGATGTTTATTCGGTGGGCTAGGAGGTATAGACTAAAAGAAAAGTATCTAATGTTTAATATACTAAAAATCAAAGTCGAATACTCGAAGCTCAACTGGACATGTATACGAAGTAATGGAAGTTGCACGGTAGAGAAAGGATGATACGCCTGTTATCGGGGTCCACCATGACGCAAAGAGACCCAGCCCTGATGCCCTGGTGAACTTTGAACCGGATTCTTTTATTTTCTTCATTTCTCATTCCTCTTTCTTTCCACTATATCCAATCCAAATATTCACAAAAAATGGCTCCCCGGTGCTTTATTATCCGCCATGGCGAGACAGAATGGTCACTTAATGGCCGACACACCGGTCTCACTGATCTCCCACTCACAGCCAATGGAGAGAAGCGCATTCAAGCAACAGGCAAAGCCCTCGTCGGAGACGACAGACTGGTTGTTCCCAAGAAGCTCGCTCATGTGTAAGAAATAACCTGTCTAAACTACCACCGTTCCACTCCAAAAGTAACTAACACGTCATTCTAGCTTTGTCTCACCCCGCGCCCGCGCCCAGCGAACCCTAGAGCTCCTCGAGCTTGGCTGTCGGGGACGAATGCCTTGGAGTGAACAAGGAAAACCCGAACACAATGAGGCGATCCGGACCGAGGCCGAGGTTGAGGTTACGGAGGCGGTTAGAGAGTGGGATTATGGGGACTATGAGGGGTTGACAAGTAAACAGATCCGCGAGCAGCGGGCTGAGAGGGGTGAGGGGCCATGGAATATTTGGACCGATGGATGTCCCGGTGGAGAGTAAGTGGATTTATTCTTCGTTATCTTGTGATTCTAGGCTGTGCTTCCAGCTACGCGTTGGGCATTGCTGTGGTGTAGTTTTCCCATGCTAACGTTCATTCCCCTCCTCCCAGATCCCCCGAGGATGTCATTCGCCGCCTCGATGCTCTGATCGATGATATCAAGAACAAATACCAGCGTCCCTGCTTCGAGAACCCGGATGAGCCCAAGGGCGATGTCCTTGTTGTCGCGCACGGCCACATTCTGCGTGCTTTTGCCATGCGCTGGGTTGGAAAGTCGTTGACGGAAACATCCCTGATTCTCGAGGCTGGTGGTATAGGCACACTCAGGTAAGGCTCGGCCTTTAGGCAGAGGAAATTTCCTCATCTGCCGTGGTGTATGGAGCACAGCTAACATGACTGGAAAATAGTTATGAACACCATAACATCGATGAACCAGCGATCATTCTCGGTGGTCAATTCGTGGTGGAGTAAGATAACACCTCAGTCGAATAAGAGGGAACAGGAGAAAGGAGTCCATATCTCTGCTGTTAGACATTAGACATACGTTAGCATAAGTCATGGAAATCATCACCCACAGCCTATTGTAAAGCACCACAACACAATCATGACCAATCCGACTTACCACATCATATCAAATCAATACTCGATCATTGATAATTCATCAATTCAATCCTCATCACTCTCCTCCCTCTTGATTCCCCCCTCTTCGGAAGTGGCCTTCTTATCCTTGTCCGCATTTCCCTTAACACCCTCCTCTCCTAGAATCTTCGCAGACCCCATAAACAGTGCCCCAGAATACCCACCTAGGAAACGCATGTCCCCTGCCTGCACGGCAGTCATACGAAGTAGGTTCTCCGTGTCCGCGAGGTTGGCGTTGAGCTGTGCGAGCTGGGAATGGAGGTGGGCATATTGCCGTGATTTGGCAGCTGACATAGAAGGGGTTGAGGCATTGGAGCTGTAAATGGGTGTGTATGTAGTGTTGGGGTTTGTGTTAAATGTGTGGGTTCCTGTTGTGTTGTAATTGCTGCTTCCCGGTAGGGTTGAGGGACGGGAGTAGGTGGTGTTTGATTCTTGGCGGCGATGGATTGGAGGGGGTGGCATTGTGGGTGTGATTTGATTTAAAAACTGGCTTGGGAAAACTGGGGTTGGGTATGGTTTTGCCTGTGTGCAGGTTGGAATTTGTTTCAGGCAAGGTCGTGTTGGTTGTTGATATTATTTGACCGCGGGATTGTTTACTATCAGTAGATCACGTGCCAATATAGATTACTCTATTTTATACTTCGGACAGAACACACATGGGCATTCAAGTCTCTCTAGTTTATTAAACTAGAACGTATTTAAACCGAATGAATTGCAGCAACCTCAAAGATATAATGGAAAGTTCTATCAATTGTTGTGTTTCACGGAAGAATAATGCGCTGTTCAAAAGACACAGCGAAACTGAACACTGCAGTGCACCGGTCATTAATTCTCTCAGCAAACCGCGAACCCAGCAAGCAGATCAACACAACTCAATGAACCGAATAAATTCAACCCCCGCTCTTTTGGAATGCGCCAGAGACCAGACTAGACGACAAAATAAAAGACGAGGCTGCTTGGATCAAGCCAGATGAGAGACAAGGAAAAAGACACGGCAAATGAAGGAAGTACCCGGGGGTAAGAGCGAATGATGATAAAACAGACAAAATGAAGACAATAGGCGTATACGATTCTAGATGGGAGGGGAAAGGAATGCGCCCGCTGATATTATACAGTCATGCAGAGATATGAAAAGGTGGGCAGGGGAGCCGACAACGACGCTATATCGACATGATGTAAAGATGAAAAGGGAGGTAGGATAAGAGAAACAGCAAGGATAAGGATGTCCCAGTCTAGGCTCGCGTAGTGGCCTCATTAAAAATCGATAATGCCGCGAAACAGAATGAGTATCGATGCAGAGCAAATCACACAAAAAAAAGACAAAACTCGCACGCACACCTCGTTATCCCAACCACACTCCGAAACAGAAAACAGATAAAAAGAGCAACGAAGACCCCTATGTCCCTCATGTATATGTAAAGAAGCAAACAGCAGAGTATTAACCGGTGCTTCGAGAGCACGGGACCGAAGAATAAAGTCCCCGCATAATGACACCATGATGCAAAAAAAGGTCCAAACATGACCAATTTTCGGCGGACAATGATCGTCCAAGCCGAGGAAGAATGCAATGCCGAAAAGGGAATTCCATCATGGAACGCCGGTCAGTCATTGGGAAAAGCGAACGGAACTCCGTTTTTTTTTAACGAACGGGCGCCGCGACCCCCTGTCCGCCGAGGCTGACCTGACTGCTGTGGGATGAGGGTTCTGAATCAATATTTGCACTGGCTCCACTATCACCACTCCCCGCGCTGGCGCTCGCACTTCCGGTCAGATTCTGGTTCTTAGGAGGACCCTTAGCGGGGAACGCGTTGCTCACCCCATAGTGTTGCTCAACTTGCTGCGGCCCTGCCGCGTTTCCTTGACCCGGGGGATACCGCGGCACCGGCGTACGCGCGTTACCAGGAGGTGACGGCTGGCCATTGTGAGGTCCACTAGGGGGGCCAAGACTGTGTTCCCGCGCCATCGGAGGGCGGCCCATCCGGGGGCCTCCTGGGCCAGGGGGTCCTTGGGGTCCCGGGGGACCGCCGAAAGGAATTACAGGAGTCTGGCTGTTTCGACGGCTCTGTGGGAAGGGACGAGGTGGGTAGTCGCCCATGTGGCTAGCCGTTAGAGAATTGGCTCGAGAATCAGCGTGCATCTGGTTTCTGTCAACGGCTCCATATCTGTTGGAGGAGTAGCTCATCATGGGATTGTCCATGAGTGAATCATGGAGACCCGGGATTTCTTGCATCACACGGTCGCTCGCGCGTTTTCTGCCAAAGTAGCGGCCGAACGCTGATGAGGAAGGGCGGCCGCCTCCACTGGGAGGAACGTTTACACCGAATTCGGGGTTTTTACGGAACTGGCTGTGGTTGGGGGGGACCTTGCGCCCTCGCCGGGAAGTCATGCTCATCATGTCAACACTGTCAGGGTCGATGTGGGGAATCGCCATGTTATTCATCGGGTCGAAGTAATCCTCATCTTCTTCGTCAAAGGCAGTAGCAGGCCGGGAGGGAGCCGGTCCACGACGTCCTGGGCCCGGGGGACCCCGGCGCATGCTCATCTCCTGTTCACGTAGTTGTAGCTCACGTTGACGAAGAGCCAGCTCTCGCTCCCGTAATGTCAATTCAGAGGCAGGGCCAGGTGCTGGTTCGGGGTGCCCATTTCCATTTTGTTGCGGTATACTTGGCTCGCCCTGCTCGTCATAGAGAACCAAATGGCTGAATTCTTCAAGTCCCTCCAATGATGGGTCGCGCTGAACTCGGTTGGCGGGTGGCATGGGCATAGGTCCGCCTGGGCCTCTCGGCATCATACCAGGTGGTGGGCCTCGTCTTTGCTGTGGAGGCATGCCCATGCCCGAGGGCGTTCGGCTTCCACGCATAGGTTGCGGGCCACCATTCATCATGGGTCGTTGCTGTGGAGGCGCGGAAGACAAACGGGGAGGCGGTTGACCCATGACGGATGCAGGCGGAGAATCCTGCCGGGGCTTCTGGTTTGCGATATTGATGTGATGTAGCATTGCGTACATTGTTTCGATTCGGGGAATGTGAACCTTGGACTCAATTGCCAACTTAATTGGTGACCCTAGGAAAGTCTCAACCTCCATGGGCCGTCGGCCCTGGAAATCTGAGTACATTGTGGTTGGAGAGTCCAATGCAATCATTTTTTGGACCGTCTTATCCCGGAAATCGCTGGGGAATGAGCAACCTTGTGCAGAGGCGAGCTCCATCATCTCGTCAATGATGCCCATTACCAGTGAACGAACACCGGTTTTTTCAAGGAGTTGTGTATGGTTTGGGGTATCGAACACAACACTTGCGGGATGGAACGCGATCGGGCTGGGAGACGTTTAGCATGCAAAGTTTGAATCCAAGCGAATCCGAATAAACTCACCCTATCATTCGGTCGAACTGCTCCTGTCTGATATTATCCGAAACCTTGCAGTCGACCTGACCAGAGTTCAAAGTCATCGCCAATGCTGCTGCCATGTCGTTCTGGACTGATGTCGGGATTGAGGAAGATTTGTTGGTTGCGCCCACGAAAATCTCGCTTGAGCTCAGATGTTCGAACTCGCTGGGACCCGTTTGGGAGATTTCCACGTTGGAAACGAGAGAAAGGATGACGTTGGTAGGATATCTTTGCTCAAGATGGGCTTCAATGCCGAGAGTATTTGTGGTATTCACCAGAATACAGGTGTGCTGGGGGGTGACGACGGATTCAATCACGGAGGCAAGATCGTAGACGTCTGGCAGAGCTTTCACGCAGAGGATGACATAGTCGTAGGCATTTTCACGAGATGAGGCTTCTTCGGGAGCACGAACAACTAGAAACCGAGATAAGTCAGCCGGGGCTCTGGCCAGTGTACAGGCCGAGTGTTGATATCAAAATCTCACCATGTCGGGGTTTGAATCGTTCGTTGCCGAATGCTTTTGATCTGCGGAGAGAATTAGCCATCTGGCCGTGACACAAGAATCAAGATACATACTTGAACGAGACACCGTATTGAGACACCGAGTCAAATCCGGATTTCCAGACTAGCGTAACGTCGCAGGAGGTTGTCGCCTGAAGTCGCCATGAGAGAAAGGCAGAGATCGCATTGCCACCAACTACACATGCTTTGATTAGATGACGAACCATCGTTTTCCCCCGTAAGATCCCAGATGTAAATATCTAGGTTGAAGTTGAACTCACCGGACAGAATGCGCAGACGTGGAGGAGGAGCCATCTCTCAAATCTGGGAAGGAACTGGGCGGGAAAGTCCCAGGTGAAAAGGTCCAGGTTCCCTATAACACAAGAAAATAAAAGAATGGAGGGGAAAAGAGCGAAGTTTGAAGGAGAAAAGAGGGAAGAGGAATTGGGGGGAACAAAAAAAAAAAGGGAAGGAGAGTTGTAATCAGGAAGGATGAAATTCGAATGGAAGTTTAGACCGGGGGGGGGGGAAAAGAAGGATAAGACAGGGTTGTCCACGTTCAAGTTTCTTTTTTACCCTCTATCTTTCTCTCTTCTCTATTTCTCTTGAACTTCACGCTTTAGGAAAGAAAAAGAGAGAGAGAGAGGAAAGACACGATTGAATGCGATCGGTCAACAAAATATCTTTTTCTTTTTCTCCTTGAATACTTGCAAGTCCTCAATGATCGTGGATCCCCCTCAGTCCGGAAACGGAAATCAAGGAGCGATAAGAATTATTTTGACGGAACGAAGATGGATGCAGATGTTTTTCGATCTTGTGCTTGATCTTCTTCTTTTTACTCTCTTTCCGTCTATTTTGGTTGATACACTTGATACACATTGGATCCATTCGACTGACATGGTAAACGGTCTAGCCTCCACATCATCTGGCCATTTTGCGGCTCTCCAATACAGAGAAAATTGGAATGTTTCTCATATACGATATAGTTGATACTTAGATAGTTGCATAGTTAGGTGCATATCTCTGCAGTTCAATCATATCTTTCAGTAAAATATACAAAGTATAGTAGAGTCAAGAGTTGGGCATGTACTCCGTACTCCGTACTAGTTGTACATATTGGTGCCTTGATAGTCTGATACTATATTTAACTTCACATTTGGAAAATGTTATTTTTTTGACTTTTTTCTCATACAATACAATACTGTAATTTTTGGAAATTAACTTTAGTTTTTTGACCCATCTCTGACCTCTGTGGTTTTTCTTATTTAATGTATATCGTAACTACGGAGTACAGAGTATATTGTATGGAGTATGGAGTACTAGATTGTGTGTTGTACTGTTCTTTGGACTAGACGCGTTGTATGCCGCGTCCCTGGTCTCGTCATCTACCTCCACTCTACTCCGTAGAAACCCACAGTCTACACGGCCGGACCTGGGGGCAAGATGTAGACCTGTCAAGAAAGCATAGCTTATAAAATTTCCAAGCACTTTCGTTTGTTTCTGGAAAATATGGAACCGTGGGTTTACCTTCCGGCATAGTTATCATTTACGCAAAGTAAACAGCAACCTATGTCTCCAGTTCCTAATATCAAGACAACGTATCGGCCACATTCTTCAAATCATTCCAAGGGGATAGGATAGGTCTGGTTCGGCGCCCTCTAAATCCCATACATCAGCCGTGCATGTATACGGTACCTGAGCCGGTACCTGGGGTGGTTCACACAACATGCGTAGGAACGCATCAATTTTGTATCCCTGATCGACATTCAATTGACAACCGGACTGATGTACCACAAAAAATGGCCACCAGGCATTGTACATTGTATCTTGTACGACATGGAACAACGGTAAGAGGGGTCGGAATATCCCCTCTTCCTCCTCCCCCCCACCGCGACATTCTCATTGATTCTTGGAAAGAATGTTGTATTTCTGGAAGAGGATATCGTGATACAAATGAAAAGGGCACCTGCCCCGATACTTGGGTAAGGGTATTCGTGACTGTTCATCATTTGATACTCGTTCAAACCACCCGACTTAGCTCACCATTAGCTCACTATTAGCTCACCAATCAATCCAGCACAAGAGGTTGAGAGAATTACAAGGGATGTTCAAGATCGACCGTCCACATACCTTGGAAGGGGGAGGCGGTGTTGATAATCCCTGGGAAGCATACCAGTGAAGTGATCGACGCGCGTGCCGAAGCAATGATGCTTGCAGCTTGCCCGACCGCATCAAGGAATCGGCCCCAAACAGTCTTTCTGATATCGGGGAATTTTTTCTGATTCATTCAATCTGATAATGACATAAAAATAGTCCTGGTATTTTAGGGCATGCTCAAAGAGAGAAAATGCAAGCAATAGCTGCAATAGCTGCAATGTCTCCCTACTGTTCCGGTCCAACATTAAAAGGGCTAGAACATGGATCGATCACATCTCCTGTAGGCTGGGGGTCTATCATTTAGAACCAGTCCAGATCTCTGGAGCAGAGTATGCAACGTATAATAATATAAGGCAGATTACTCTGCATGTGCACAAATAACACCCCCGTTGTGCAGGTGAAACCGTAATAAGGACAGTACATTTGACACCTCTATTTCTTCTCTCGGAGCCGGAAATAGACAAAAGTAATTAGCATTGTATTCTCTATTCTGTATAAGATACACAAACACATTCAAATGTTGATATCTGGCCATGCCGACAGGTGGCGGGGGGAACTAACCACGTTTGCGGAGACTCGAAAACAGATCTTCAATATCAAAGCATCACCACTTTATGTCGTTCTCCCTCAGCCACAATCTCTTAACTTTGACAGAGTTTATGGAATTAGGGGAAAGCCACAGATGTCATGATATCGCCCCAGCGTAGAATATCGTAATTTGCGCCTTAAATTGGACTCCGTATACGGAGCATAACTATGGGTACCATATGTATTATGATTAAGTACAGAGTACTCCATACCTCGTTTTACCATAGATTAATCAATATCCAAATGCAAGCCGTGTCCCACTGAAACCAAGTCAATCTCACGTAGCCCCTATGTACCTTTAATAAAGCCTAGAGCCCATGTACAGTTATGGTCGAATTCCCTCGGAACCTGGCGGATGTGAAATAAAAAGGAGAGAAAAGTGTGATTGGAATTGTGAATTGTAGGTACTTAAAATGCTCCGTAAGAGGGTCCTTCGATCGTATCAGTGCACAGCTATTGGCCTATCATAATTTCTGATCGACTCCGTCTCACGCTATTTCTCGCTGTGTCTAGTTAGGCTAGCGGAGTTGGACATAAACAGAGCTGAGTACTCCGTATTCGGTACAATAATATTGTAGCTACTTCGTATGTGCTCCGTGCATTATAGCTTGGCTACGAATATGAAGCATCTTCAAATCACACGGCAGACGCCCGCAGACTCTGCGCGCCTTGGTATGAGACAGAGCCACTCACAACAACAACTGACACTGAAGCGGGACAGCCCCCTAGACATTTAACTAAAAAACCGAGACAGGGTTTGTTGGGTATTTGGCCACCTCTCTCTGCCTTGTTTTCTTAATGCGCTACCCAGTGTCTTCCCACCTTCTAGTGCTTTGGGCTAAGCTCAAACAGAGTAATGCATTAGGTAATTGTGTTTCATATTCAAGATCTTTTGATGGATGTGCTTTATTCGTGCTTTATGCCGTGGACTTTCTATCGACATTATGTACTTGATTTCCTCTGCCACTTCTTGGCCTTCCCTTTCCGTTTTAGTGCTCAGGCCTTGCCGACTTTTGCTCACTGAGGAGTACAACTGACCTCAGCACGCCCCTGAGCATTACATAATCACCAGGCTTGCTCACTGAGCATCACCACAGGTGGGCCTATGGATGGATGGATGTTATAGGTACGGAGTACCTACTGTACCTAGTTACTCACTGAGCATGACCTAAGCGCTCTGATCCACTTACTAGGAACTTAATAGTATCTTAGCGACATCTTAATTAAGAAAGCTTCTCCGCTACCACCCCAAAGCCCAAAAGCGTCGACATACTATTAAATGTATGCCCAACTTTCCTCCGTAGCTTCTCCAGCAATACTCAGTCTCGGGCGGTCCGTTCAGATATAGCTGGATGGACACCAGTTTCACCACTTCAATCTGCAATGTCGTGGACGGCAAGTCCCCGCGGGCAGACATTTTCCTGTGTGCATATAGGTAGGTGTATGTGTCTCTGACAGCTTGGGTTTTCAATACAATAATTTTGAAAATTAGGGAAGAGCAACTAATCACCATTTAGACCTGACTCTGCCCTCGCCGAGCCATCGACGTAGTCTCTTGTCCAGCATTACTACAATCAACAAATCCAAACTTTGCGTACAGTGAGGCGCCATTCTTACTAGCACTCACATACGCAGCAAGTCCCTCAACGTCGGCCAGATCACATCCCCATTGAACAAGCATAGAAGCAGCCCCTTGCCGTTGATAATCTGGATGCGTAGCGACTATATCTAAAACTTTACCCATGTCACGGTTAATACAGCCCCCAAATCAGAAACAGAGAGCAAAAAACATACAGATATGCCCTAGATCACCCATAACACGCTTTCTATTGCTCTCACCCCTACCTACGAAAGCTTGGCAAAGCTCCTTAGGCATATCGTCATGCCACGGTGGATAGCGTGGCCCACGTTCTTTAGGCGTGGACGAATCCCATTTTGCATAGGCGGCTATTCTAGGTCGGCCATCGGCGCCTTTCGATCCCAGGTCAACAATTTTTAGATAGGTCTGGAAAGGTCTCTGAAGCAAATCTTGATAGATAGCATCTTCCAGCCACTTTCGCACGCCAGGAGTATTAGGAAATAGCCGTCGTGAGCCAGGGTCCGAAAATGCCGCGAACCAAAGGTCCATAACGGAGGAGCTATCCTCGACAGTGACAAGATCTAGTTTCAGTAGACTTAAAGCTGCCATTGAGAAATGGGAAGACGGAACAGTCGTTATTGGGTAGGAAGGTAAATATCTGAAAAACCATATCTAGAACAGATTCTCTAGATTGCTAGTACGGTGGGGTAGTATATTATTTGGATTATTTGGTTAGAAAAACCTAGGTATTGACAATCTTACGAGATAACCTATCTACGTTCATATCTTACTACTTGGCGCCTGAGATTATCGCTAATTTCCTTGCCGCACGTTCAGCTTGACAGCTGTCCCTGCAGCATGCAGGCGAAACTACGAAACTTATTTCGTCAATTTATGAGCTGACACTGATCGATGACCAAAGTTGCCACGAAGACTCTGCAAGTCAGATTGGAACTGTGACCACCGCTTACATATATTCAGCTCGTAAATACATTGCATGGTGGGGGTTTATTCTTAGGCCCCTAGAGTTACAGGTGGATCGGCTCCGACAGATATGGACAAACCACACGAGGAACACGGATGGTCGGAGATTGAATTCTCGGATTCTGGTGTCTATATCCATTCTGGCTGGATCAGATCTTGGCAGGGTCTTCGGGTCATTTGGTTGAAACCAAGACTGAAGGGCGGTGCATATTTCTATCTGACTGTCTTCGGCTTTGACTAGTCTCGCAGACGTCGATGACTATGACATTGCAACTTCACATCGAGATCTTAAGATTCCCGCCAGGATACGCTCATGATACGGTTGAACAGTCATGCAGGGCTAACCCATTCTTGCTTCCATTGCTGTTTTTGAATACATGGAAGGGTTGTGCCTTACTTCAAAACCACTGGAGGGCAGAGGCAGCGCCCAACGGCGGAGAAAAACATATCAAAACCCGAGCTAGTGCGCCATAACAATTGGAAAGAGAAAAGAAATTTCAAATCAACAAAGTTTTCACCTAGACATGTTTAAGCCATGTAGGTGGTGGAGTCAACACCAGCCTCGGGGTACTCACTGCGAAAATGGTTAGCGATTTTCTAAAAGTTATTATAACTTGGAGTTGAAGGAAACTTACGGAAGGGCAACCTCAAAGCGCTTCTCAATCTCCTTGAGGACCTTTTCATCATCCTCGTTGCTGACGAAGGAGATAGAAAGACCCTTGGTACCGAAACGACCGGCACGACCAACACGGTGCAGGTAGGAGTCGGCGTCGGCGGGAAGATCGTAGTTGATGGCGAGGTTGATACGCTCGATATCAATACCACGACCGAAGACATCAGTGGCAACACAGATGCGCTTGTTGAACTCCTTGAACTCCTTGTAGCGCTTGATACTAGACGGGGGTCAGCAAATTGCTGCAGCGAATGGCGAACTTGGTTGGACTTACCGCTCCTCCTGGCTGACACCAGAGTGAACCGCGATACTGGGGAAGTTGCACTCGCGCAGCAGCTTGTCCAGCTCGTTAGCACGTTGAGTGCTCTTGACGAAGATGATGACCTGGTTGAACTCGAGGTTGTCCAAGAGCTCATTCAGCTTGCGGTTCTTCTCCTTCTCGTCAAGCTTGATGTAGTACTGTTGCAAGCCGTGGAGGGTGAGCTTGGTATCATCATCGACATAGACCTCCAGCGGGTTGCGCATGAACTTCTTGCAGATGGGACGAATCTCCTGAGAGAGGGTGGCACTGAACATCATGACCTGCTTGTCGGCGGGAGTGGCGCGGAAGATTTCCTGGACATCACGGCGCATGTCTGAGGGAGGCTGTTAGTGGGATGTGATAATCGAGTCGTATCTCGCATGCACGTACCAATCTGGTCAAGCATCTTGTCACACTCGTCGAGAACAAAGGCCTTCACGTTGCGCAAGGACAGTTTCTTGTCACGGACCAGTGCGTTCAGACGACCGGGAGTGGCGACTACAATGTTGGGGTGGGTTTCCTTGTTGGACAGGATTTCGACGTCCTTCTGGATGGGGGTACCACCGTAGAAGACCGCAGTCTTAACGTCGGGCAAGTACTTCGAGAAACGGGCGTACTCGTTCTTGATCTGATAAGCAAGCTCACGGGTGTGGCACATGACCAGGATCTGGCACTCGCCAGGAACAGGCTCCAGTTGGTGAAGGGTGGTGAGAACGAAGACCGCGGTCTTACCGAGACCGGACTTGGCTTGGCAGAGAACATCGACGTTCAAAATGGAAGTCGGAATGCAAACTTGTTGGACTGTTGGAAGGCGGAGCCGATGTTAGATTGGGTTCGACGAAAGAAGAAGCAAAAAAAATCCGTCTCGCAATGTCCGTCCATCCCTTGACAACATCAAACCGATGTGGGCGGTCATCTTCCACCGCTTGATCAAACCACCATGACTGTATGTCACATACAAAAGCCATGCTTTTTGTGGATATCCTATCATATTCTGCAGACAACATGAGGTGCGCCTCACAAGGAGACAAAAGTGATGAATATCACAGTCTTCCACGGCGTGCGCCACTCTCCACGAAATACGTGAGAGTTGGGGTGGAGGCTCAAGCTTAGCGCGAGAGCGCCACAGGACCAAACACATATATTGTGATGGGATATTGTCCTTTTTCAAGAGCAATAATCCTCATGTCGTCTGCAGATTCGAAACACGACTGATTGCCAAATACCGACAGAAGAATCTTCCCGCGAGGATGGACGGACGTTGGAGATTGGACAAATGGAGGAACGCTTGTGGGAATAATGAGTTAGACTAACCCTCCGATGGATGTTCGAAGCCGCAGTCGGTGATGGCGCGCAGAAGTTCACCCTTCAGTAAGAAGTCGCGGAAACCGGTGGAGTGGATACCGACGTAGCTGCCCTTCTTGTCGGGACGGCCACCGGTTACAGTCAAGTCACCCTGCTTGTCGGCATCGCCATTGGTGGCGGCAGGCGCAGCAGTAGTGGCCGGTGCTGTGGTGGTCTGAAGCTCCTCATCAGAGTAGTCGATAAGATCTTCCTCGTGAGACATGGCGGCGTAAAAAGGCGAGTTTTGAGGGGAAGAGGTAAAAGTAGTGCGAGAGAGAGATGACGCGGGGTTGAAGTGAAAAGAAGACAAAGGTAGTAAGGAGAAGAGTATGGACCGCGGGAATGTGGCAGGTCTCGATTGACAAAGGTGCAGGGGAAGAAGTCACAAGGCGGTAGGACGAAGACCTCACCAAGGGAGTATCACGTGGTCATTCAGCCTCACCGCTTTTGGTTTAGCGTCAATGGGTAGCTTTTCTCGAATTGCAGGTTGCAGCAAACAACCTTGAGATCCACTTGTTGATCTGTCGAATTTTCGAGAATGGCAAAAGCCAAAGGAAAAAAGGAAGTCAAGAATTCCAAGAACTCTCAGAGCCATATTCGAGCACGGCTGGATTATCTACACCAAGCTGCCGCATATTTCCAAGACAAATCTACCCTCGACCAGGGTCAGAACGCCAAAGTTCAAAACAATGGACACACCTCAGTTGCTAGTCATGTTGACTCAGGGGATAATGACCACACAGTGAATACCCAACAACAAGTCCGGTCTATGAATCAAAAGAAGACTCTAGAACCATTGAGAAACCTCTCAAGGGTATATGTATCACATTTACGCGCCGTTGCAATGAAGACGCAGATTCGGTTGCCGGTCACACTGAAGAGATCAGTCTGCAAGCGCTGTGATACAATCCTGATTCCGGGAGTGACTTGCTCGCATGAAACCAGAAACACAAGTCGCGGCGGCAAGAAGCCATGGGCCGATGTACTGGTCATCCGGTGCCTCTCATGCGGGACTGAAAAGCGATTCCATCAGACAGAGAAACTTGGAAAAAAGCTCGCTGAGCGGCGCAAGGGGAAAGATTCGGCATTGCTACACGACGTGAATGTATCAGAAGTGCGTACCTCAGAGGTGTCGCAAGGAGAAACAGTCGAATTATGTGAAGAGAATGTGCCAATGTTGGATGCTGCAGATCTCTCAGTGACGTGAATCGCACCCGCCAACTTTAACTGTTACGCGTCAGGTCACTTCCATATATTGAATCCTACACCCCAGGCATGCTCTAATGGTGTCCATCAAATCGGGGCAATTATGTCCACCCTCATCGCAGGAAGAAGTCTCAACCCCCGTGGGTAGCCTCAATATCCTCAGCGATCACACCCACACCCACACAGACGACCTGCTTGATATTGGATTTCAGACACTGACATTTCAATTTTCATGTCAATTTTGGAGGACCCAGTGTTATGCGACGTACGATTCAGTCGTTTTGAAGAAAATGTTCCCAATTATATTGCAGAACACCATAAGCCAAGCTATAACCATCCCAAAGATGGACATGGGCCAAAATCAACGCGAAAAAAAGGAAAACCCAAAGCAATGTACACGCAACATGCAGAGAGGGGAATCAAAACAACAGGGGAAATGGCAAAGGATCAAATCGAACAAGAAGATACAAAGACGAGTCGTGTTTATGCGTTTCAAATCACATTAAAAATCCTTCATGATAGTCATCAAACCTCATGGATTTCCAGTACTAGGTGTGAACTGAGTTGCCATAGCCGTTGTCGGCACAGCGCGAGCAGTCTTGAAAATATTGCAGTCCTTTCGAGGTCGCATGCTTAACACCAGTGTCTTGCCTTGATGGTGCCGCGAGGCATGCAGTTCTTTCAGCCGATTGTTTCATAAAGCAGATACTCAGACAATGAAATGTGACATATATGAATACGAGTGGCTGGCGCGCATTCAAGGAAAAGAGTCCGTGAGGACACATTCAAGTATATAGTTTTCGTTTCTTTTTGCTCTGTCGGCTTTGGTATGTTCTTGTTCCGGTACTTGTGTGGAGAAAATATAGGTGTGTATTGGTCGGACCATCCAGTGGTCGAGTAAAAGTGAGATGTGCAGAACGCATGACTGTGCACGGTCTTTCGGGGCGCTTCGAGATAGGTATTGTTTGAAGGAAGTATATGGAGGGGTGTATATGAGAAGGCATCATCGTCGGCGCCGGGAACTCTGGTCAATGCGATGGTCTAGGTTCTCGATCCGGCCACGGAATGACTTGACGATATCACGAATATGAGCGATCTTCGCCAACTCATTGTCCAACTCGTCGATAGAGGCCAATATCTCACGGGTGCGGGCAATTTCGGCATCAGCATTGCGAATGACGTTTCCCGCGCGGTCGTAGGTGTTTTGGATGGAGCGCTGCATTTGATCCTCGAGCTAGCAAGGACGTCTCATGTTAAAACAACGAAATGCGATTTCCCGATGATATGGACATGCGGTCAAGAACCGCTGGGGAAACATACATATTCGATCCGGTGACTGATCTGAGCCTGCAACCCGTCCAGCTGATGCGATAGTGCGCGGAGGCTCATAGGGTCCAGCAGTAAACGGCCCTGGCTGCTGGCGGCGCTGGTTGCGCGCGAGCTGGAATTGCTGGTTCTTCCAGTGCCTCTGCCCCTGGCCACCCCATTGCTGGCATGGCCGCCCTGCAAGGCAATCTGCTGTTGCTGTCGGAGGATTTGGATCTCGGAGGAGGTGAGGCCAAGCGAAGTGTCGGGAATCGAGGCTGAGACGGACATTTGGTCCCGGCAGAGACATGCTCCGACCGCGACAGTCTACGAAGCGCCGATCAAACTCGATGTGAGACCAAACGGACCACAGGTCATGATGGAGGATGGAAGGTGTAGATAGGAGAGGTTGCGATATACTGCAGTCAGATTGGGGAATGCGACTATTGACGGTCAAAGAGGGGAGGGAAGCTTCTCTTTTTCCCTCATGAGGAGAAATCAAAACGGGAAAAAGAGGCGGAGAAAGAAGGCGTGAGCCGCTGATACTTTGGCGGCAACTAAACAGCGCGCGGCTCCAGGGAAGCCAGTTACACTCCCCAATGAAGAGGCTAGTGAGATTTCTCTTTTATATGTTCTAGGGCATAGGCTCAGGCGGAAATATGATACCTCGGACCTCCCCATAAAGAGGGGCTTGAAGATGGAACGGAAGTCCCAAAAAAGCAATATTTAGTACATGATGTATTTCTTGTATTGGGTGTTTTAAGAGGGTTGTCTCATGTTTCATCCAGGAATTATTTCTTCGATTGTGTTTTTTTAGTTTTTATATTGGATATTGCGAGGCTAGATGCTGGGCTCTGCAGCTATCTCGATGAGGTGGGAGAATCAAGAGGCTCTGCGGTATTTGTACTAGAGATATAAGTGAATTGAGAGCAATAGTCAATAATGTACAGATATATATGGAATGATACTCTTCATTCTATTAAGGCTCTCGGAAATATATAAATCTAAATGGAATATCATGATGTACAATGTACGATGTATGTAGTTCCAATTGCGAACCATGGTAGCTGTCTCTCCACTTTACCTACCGGGTTTTTCTACGGAGAACTGCAGCGACCAAGTGGGCCTTAATGTTGATTGGGAGCTTCAAGGTACACCGCCCTTTTCTCCGCTTTGACTGTGTAGTTTTCTGCCAGCCAAAAATATCCAGGACTTAATCTTGGGAAGTCTTGCGTGGTCGCCGCCGCATGGGTCTGTACTTCACCAAATTCCAACTTCAACTTCATCCTCAACTTTTTTAATTGGCTACTATCACTTTCAAACTTACTTGCCTATGTTGAGAGACTGAAACCGGCCATTTTACCTGACACACCGCTTGTTCATAGACTTTCTAGCATTCGGCCTGTGAACGTCACCCAATCCCAATCCCGGACACCTGCAGTCTCGACCTGACGGCCCGACGCGATCGATCCAGTCGAGGCGACCTACCGCACTGGCCGCCTGTTATTCTGCAAGACAAACAAACCGACTATCCTCATTGCGCGCTTTCTTTTCTAGTCTGCGCCCTGCATTCTTGTTTCAAACCGTATCCTTCGATTGCGACAACCCCCATAGAGCCCAAAAGTTTGTGCTGGTACCTAATTTGTGATCTCTGGAATTGATTCGACAAGAGCCCGAGGGATTTATTACCGGCTTTCACAGCTAGCTTACGCCATACCGATAATTACAAACCCCCCACACACCAGTTCCAACACCAACACGACGTCATGGCCAAAGACAAGGAGCGCTCGATCAACCCTGCCGCAGCACAGCGGAAACAGGATAAACAAAAAGAATTGAAGAAAGGCAAAGCAGAGGCATTAGCGCGCCGAAACGAGAAACTTGCGCGCCGCAACCCAGATCGAATTCAGCGCCAGATCAACAGTTTCAAAGAAGCCGAAGAATCAGGACAAAAACTACGGCCGCGCGATAAGGAGCTCCTCGAAGCGCTGGAGAAGGATTTGCGAGGCGTTTTGAAGGCGCGTGAAGCTCTTGGTGACAAGGCACCCCGGTTCGATCATTGCGGCAGAGGGGGGCACCAGGGTGATGGTGCTAGACGGGGTGGTGGCGACGGTGTGCTTGGGAAGAGAAGACGAGGCTCGGATGAAACACGAATGCCCCGTGATAGTGACAGCAGCGACACGGATGACGATGTGCGAAGGATACCCATGCCGCGGGATACACCGCCACCGATCCCGCGGCAGCACCAGCGCAGACGGGATGGAAATGTGCCTTCAGAACAGAACGTTGAGCGCAGTGGTCCTCACCCTCTACCATCTCGTCCAACGGCGATTCCAGCGGCCAGAACTGTTTACGAAGCGAAGCCTCAGATTCGGGACCTGCGACAGGAGGCAACAAAGAAGTTTGTTCCGGCTGCGGTCAGGATGAAACAACAGTCAATCAAGGGACAGGGGAAGTTGTTGGAACCGGAAGAGATGGACAAGCTTGAGCAAGCTGGGTATAATGCCGGTCCCGCCCCAGAAGCACAAGCTGGCGATTCGCCACAGGAGGATTGGACATTGACTTTAGAAGAAGAGGAGCGGCGTTTTAAGCAACAGAGTAAGTCTGTTCAGATAGAGGAGGTCGAAGATGAGGAGGCTTGGGCTTAATACCTAACCTTTTGAGAAAAATGTTTCATTAAACATGATGCACGTATCATGCTGCAGATTTCAATCAAATGTGCATACTTGCGTATTCCATGTATCTAGTAATCTGAAAGGTGGTTAAGTGAACCAGTGAACCAGTCATGCATCTTAGGGTTAACACTACAGATGACTCGACTCGCGTATCTGGAAGTCAGCATAAACTTCTACAGCCCAACCACAAGTCTGGAATGACACCAAAAATGTTGGGTACTTCTGTAAATGGATGTGTACATCCAGCATTCAAGCACTGCAGCACCAAAACTCTGAGCATATAACCCCGAAACACTAAAATGTTATGGGGATAGAGAACCTCCGAGGAGAAAGAGTATCCAAACGAGAAGTAGGGCAAAGCAAAGTACTCCTGAGAGGCAGACACAGCAAAGATCAGTCCAATGTAACCTATATATATACAAGAATAGTTGGCCGCGTTTGCGGCCTTGTGATGTCTTTTTAGCTAGTTATTGTAGAGGCCTCTTCAGATATATGTGAAGGGGGTAAACAAAAAGCGTACTATGTGCAAGGGACTTTTCTATATATAAGCTGTGATATATTTCGAATGGACAAGGATACGAGTAATAAATTAAAGGTTTAGAGAAATAGGAAGCAAAATACAAAATTCAACAGTCAATGCATGGCTAATGCAAATAAATGTACAAGAGAACTGAATCATCTCCTTGAAGGAAAGGGGCGTGACGGCATAAACAACAAAAGAAAAGTAGTGAAGAGTTCAGTCGGGGAGGCAAGTGTGTAGCCAACGAAGGCAAAGAGCCATGGACGAGCCATGGACATGTGAAACAAACTCCGTGTCTTGCATGTGGCAAGGATGCTCCGAAAACATTAGGGCCAACTCCGTGACATAATGGGAAAGTATGCGCAAGAAGCGAAGTGCGAAACCCGAAAACGATGGGAAACAAGGAGAACTGAGGGTTTCCAAAGAAACCAAAGGATCAAAATCCAATCGAGGAAGGAAAAAAAATTAGATGAAACCTCCAATCCAAAACAAACTCCAAACACACCAAACCAAGGCGCCATAGAAATCCGAAACCAGGACCAAACTGAAAAGAACAAAGTAAATGCAAAGGAAATTTGATCCAAGTGAAAGACTACCGCAGATTGCGAATAACCTTCTTGCCACGGGCAAGGAAGGGACTGGGCATCTCATCCAGCTCAGGGTTCCAGATAGCAGGAGCATCACGTTCCGAGCATTTCACGCTCATGATGGGACCACCGGCGCGTGAGTCACTGGCAGAACGCTTGACTTCATCCATCGGACGGCCTCCAGCTCTCGCCTGTGCAAGTTCGACCAGAGTGCGGCCCCCCATGTTGCGTTGCATAACAGCCTTGAACATCTCTTCGCCGCCACCCCCATTCTTGGCAGGGGGAGGTTGCTGCTTCGAGGCACTCTTGCGAGTTGGTGAGGTGCCCGCATCGGCAGCGAGATTGGCGGATGATGGGATTTTAGTTAGACGGCGGTGGGGAGATCTAGCTCTGCTCTCACTTGCACTGCGCTCTTCAGACTGGGAAGCAGATGCACTCGTAGATTGAGGAAGCCGGGTACCACTGGAAGGGAACAAAGAAGGCTGGGTGCTGAGTTTCTGCATGAGAGCCGCGGTGTTCTGGCGAAGTAGAGGTCGCCGCGGCGCCTTCAATGGATCGGGCTTCACCTTGGGCCGAGTTGGTGAGGGCAAGTCGGGGGTGTCATCCTCATCATCGGAGTAGGCCAGGGTGGGCTCCCACTTAGCCTTGTTACGCTCGGCCTCTGCAAAGATGTTGCGAGCACCTCCTTGGGCGGAAGTGCGGCGAGGGGACAGGGAAAGCGAAGCGATTGAGATAGGTGACGGCTCGGCCATTTGAACATCCACCGGTGAATCAACAACGGTCTTAGACCGACAGAATGGCGTTCGCGTCTCTTTCTTGGGCTGCTTTCGGGCATTTGATGGAGGAGAGCCCAGAGACAGCTGGCTGATGTCGGCGCTTGATGAGGGGGTGTTATCGCTGTCGTCTGTCATGTTGGCAGAAGACCGAGAAGACCGCCAACCTTGATTGCTGGAACGAGAGGACCCAGAGCCGTGGGTACTTGTGCGAAATACATCATCTCGGGTGATATTGCTGTTAGAAGTGTTGTGCTTGTACTTCTTCACCTCAATGGCAACCCTTTCTTGCACTTCAGACTCAAATCGCTTACGGAGTCGATCAAGTTCGCTTTGCACCTGGCGATCAATTTCCAAGCGTGCTTTGACCTCCCACTCTCGTCGAACGGTGTTTTCAATTTCGGCCTTGATATGTTGCTTTTCCGCTTCTCTCTTAGCGAGGTTCTGTTCCATTTCGCGGACTTTATGGACAGCAACCTCCTCACGTCGGCGCAGGGTCTTTCCGAGGTCAACAACCTCTTTCTCCTTGCGCATCAAGCGAATGATAGGAAGATGAATAAGAGCGGAAGTATCGGGGCGGTGATCGGGATTGACCCGCAGACAGCTTCCAATAACGTTCTTAAGCTCTGGTGAATAGTAATCAGGCAAGGGAGCGAACTTCCCCTCGCGAATTTTTTGAACTAGTTGAATGTGGGTGCGAGCATTGAAAGGGGGCTCTTTCTGGCAGAGCTCGTACATGATGCAGCCAACCGCCCAAATGTCGGAGCGTAAGGTGTATTTTTCAGCCGCACAGATTTCTGGTGACATGTAGAAAGGTGTGCCAACATAAGTTGATGCGAAGTCGTGGGATTGCATTTGCTTGGACAAGCCGAAATCGCCCAGCTTGACGGTGTTGTCACTACCGAGGAAGATGTTCTCCGGCTTCAAGTCGCGATGCAAGATAGTGACTTGCCCCTGCTTTCCCTTGAGACCAGATGGCTTGGGAGCCGGCCCCAGAATGTTTGATCCGACTTCGGCGGGATCGGATCCGTAGTGACACCGGAACAAAGCAGTGACAAGCTGGGAGAGAATGCGCCAGACAAACTCCTCCTCGGCGTATTTGTTGGCTTTCTTCAAGTTCTTGATGACCATTCCTAGATCTCCGCCACCACAGTACTCCATGTACAGGTACAGGTCCTGGCTGGCCTTGAGATGTTCTCGGTGGTAGTATGCGACGATGTTTGGGTGACGAAGGGAACTCAAAATGTTGAACTCGGCAGTGAGTTGTTCGCGCTCCTTCTGTGACATTTTGATGTAGTTGATTTCCTTGCGACATAGAATCTATAGGAATAAGTTGAGGTTAGTCCCGGTTGCAAGATGCCAACAATGCACTACACTTACGAATCCATCCGACTTCCGCTTGACTTTGCGAATGATCCCAAAGGAACCGCAACCTAATCGAATATATATGATTAGTTTTGAACATATAAAATATAAAATGGGTCACAATAGAGGCAGAACTTACCAATTTTGTCCAAAATCTCATACTTATCGGCCTCAGCCAAAGCAATCGCCATGGCTATAGATTGCTGTAGAGTTTAGGACAATAAGGTGAAGACGAAACAGGATAATGAGAGTCAATGATGCATGAACGGTGTGAGAGAGGATCCTGTGTTAGTAAAAGAAAGAGTCGAACTGCAGAATTGAAGATTTGAGGAAGAGTCAAGGCAATATGAATTGGAGCTTTGAAGATGGGTGTTTGGGGGATCGTTGCTATGCAACGGTTGGTTATGGCGCTTTCCCCAATCCAGCAGGCGGTAGGGGAGGTAGATCAAACGGTCGGAAGGCGGCAAAAGGGCGAATGACGTTTGTTTAATTCACAATTATTATGCGCTTTCATTGGCTTGGTGCTTTGTATACTTGGATATATATATCTTCGTACTTTGACATCACTATATTTACTCTCCTGAATCTATAAAATTTAGAACAACCTCCTTAATTTCGGACTTCGGAGTTACATGATCACGTGCTCATTATCGATAAGCCCGTTTCCGCCCCGCTGTTTGCTATTTGCCCTCATCCCACTTCGACCCTGTTGTTCCTGGTAACCTGCATAATGGATGAGCCAACGGTGCTGCGGAAGGATCAGCTAGAGATCAGCTTAGTCAATGAGAAGAAATTGATTAAGGAGGGCACTATTAAGGATGATAACCCTTTAGATCTCAGTGAGCCATTCCGTGAACTATGCAGCGCATGTCGTCAGGGCGATCTGAAAGTCTGTCAGGAAAAAATCACCGAGGGCGTCAATGTTAATGCTCGTGATCACTATGATTATACGCCATTGATCCTGGTGAGTACAATATATTGATAAACTGACCGTGTCAACCCCGTGTACCACATAATATTAATAATAATTGAACCTGGTAGGCGAGTCTCTGTGGTCATTATGAAGTTGTGCAACTTCTTCTCGAGTCTGGTGCACTTTGTGAGCGAGACACATTTCAGGGTGAAAGGTGAATAGCAATTGGTTCTCTATAGACTGGCTAGAATTAACGATGGTGGTTGTATAGATGTCTTTATAATGCCCTAAACGACCGGATACGAAACCTCCTTTTGGAATATGATTTTTCCAAGTCCACGGACCCCCTACAGCCGTTAGCCGCGCATATAACTTCGCTTCTCACCCGGGAGTCTCCATTAACAACTGATATTGTTGTGACTGCATCCGACGAATCGCTTCACCTCCACAAATTCATCCTCGCGGCACGTTCTCCGTATTTCTATGGTAAACTAGCCGTTGTGCCGGATGCTGCAACATGGAATCTCCCCAATACCATTCCTCCAGAGGCATTCGGTGCCGCTATCAAATACCTGTACTTCGGAGAAGCCCCTCGGGACTTGAGAAGTGGACCAGGGACAGGCTTCACGGAGTCCGAGACTTTTGCAGGGTTGGATAGAATCTCCAAGTACTTGGAGATCCCCAGTCTTTTAGACAGTATCCTTGATAGTGGGGACAGGAGACGTGCCAGACAAAGAAGAACCGACGATCTTTCCAAGGGCCGAGATCAAATGGAACAATGGTTCCAAGACAATATTTTGGGGAACAAGCTCGAGGTGGAGACTTCGAAAGTGAATGAGGTGAAGTGGGGTCGAAGCAATGCAATCTTCGCTGATGTTCTTCTGAGGGCGGATGAACTCCCCGAAGAAGAAGAGGAAGCGGACATTGACACACTGGAAGTCAGCAATGGCACATCCAGTTCGATTTCCATTGGCCCTATCTCTACCGCGAATGAGAAGAGCCTCGAGGCGCCGAAATCAATCATCTTCCCGTGTCATCGAGCAATGCTTTTGCGGTCTGAGTTTTTCCAGGCAATGTTTACATCCACTTTTCGCGAAGCCTACCTCAATGAGAATCTGACGATTATCGACGTTAACTGTTCGCCTGAAGTCTTGGAAATTATTCTTACATTCTTATACACCGAAAGAGCCGATTTCCCCTTAGAAATCGCTGTCGATGTCCTGTTCGCCGCAGATATGCTGTTCATTGAGAAGCTGAAGACGAAAGCTGCGGTGGTCATCAGCACCCTTGGCAGTGCTGGAATATCTCAGACCGAAGCTGCGAGAACTCGGGGTACGGCGGAAGAAGATGACATTGACATTTACTCAATCGTTCGAGCTGCGTGGTTGACGCGCGTGCAGCGATTGGAAGAATTCGCTGCTCGATATCTCGCATATCGACTAGAAGCACATATAGATAGCCCAGAATTTGCGGAGTTGATCCAGGAATCAGCATCGCGTATCAAGGCGAGACAGGAAACTGATTCCATTGAAATGCTGGATGATATCCGATTCTATCTTGGAGAGCGCTTCAGATTGAGATTTGATGAAGCTGGTCTGGATGAGATGATGGAAGAAAAAGAACCACTGGAAGATCTAGATGAAGACGAGCAGCCGGAAGACGTTACAAATCTTACAGAAGGTGTCAAGACCCTGGATATTTCCAAGGAAGGTATCCACAGTCAGGGGCAGCAGCCGCAAGTCCATGCTCCGGTGATTCGAACTCTGGACGGCGCGGTTGTCGAGGATGAATTCTCGGAAGATGCGATGAACTATGAGATCTTGCTCGAGAAGCTGGACGACTTGCTGGAGCGACTCAACCTCGAGGCTTAGGCACTTGGAGTTTCTCTACTGCTTCCAGATCGGTTGACGTCTCCTGATTTCATCGAGCTGTTCAAGTGGCTCCTAGGCTGATTCATATATCCGGACAGGAGGGGGAAATATATATATTTTGTCTATAAACAATAGAAGTAGTAGTTGGCTTGAATAGCACTTTAAATTATGTACATGAACACACTGATACTGCTCAGTAGCAAGCAGTCAAATTCTTCAATAGAAGCAAGTCCGATGTTTCTGGACTTAGCAGGCCATGGTTGGATTGCGTGGATGCAGGACTCGAAGATCACTTTCAAGTGGAACTGGTCTGGTAGAAAGTTTGTTGCGCGGCTAGTGGGCGTTAAAACCATGCTGGAGCTATTTGATAGCCGTCACCTTGTATTTGAATCGAAAGTGGTGCGCGGTCCTTCGGAGGATCGAAGCGTGCCAGTTGCATCGTGGGTTGGTTCGCATTAAACGGTAGTTGTGAATCCATTGCCTTCGTTCGGCAAAGGCTTCGTAGTAATCATCGTCCTCCGCTCGGTTGATCTTGATCATCTCCACCAATGCCCTTCTGCTGCTTCTCCAACATCCTTGTATCCAAGTCTCGTATCTGGTTCTCGAGTATGCCTCTCCGAGCAATTAAGTTGGAGCGCATACCCTGGAGGGCTTTAGTTTGCTCATCAAACGTCGATTCTTGTCGCTTTTTTGCTGTCTATATTGCATAAATTATTAAATTTGAAATGAGATTCAAAGACATGATTGCAGATAAACGGATAGCTTCGGTCTAGATGGATCTGGTCATACCTCAGCAATTTCTTGATTTGTTTTGAGACCAGCTCCATAAAGAGTGCCCGTGATAGTGATAGAAACGACCGCAGTAGTTAAGACCAACCGCTTGATATTCGGAGGAGGCATAGTGAGGTGCTGTAGAAAGTCGAAGCTGTTTGATCGCAACTAATTGGCTATTTCGAGGCTCTCACCGCCTACTCAAACTAGACTTTCTATTGATCGCGGACGCGTTTCCCTCGCGTCTGACTTGAACAAAGAAAGGCCGGACAAAGCGAATTTCCCAGACAGCCCATGAGGCTCCCTCTACATCTACTCGAGGGTTCCGACCATCATGGCGTCACCCAGTGTTCCTCGTCGTCGACCTCACAGCGAGGATGAAGAAGGCGTAGACCCTTCGTTTACTCCCCCAGCCCCATCCTCGAACCACAAACGCCCCCGCTTGAACCCCGCCGAAAGTGACGATGGATCGGAGTTTGAAGATGAGAGCGAAGGTGGAGGCGAAAGAGAGAGTGACGGGGAGAGTGCTGGATCTGAAACTCCAGAAGCAGTTTCTCAGGCCCCGCGCGCGATAGCTCACGATGGCCTTGGCCCCGGTGGCTATAAGCCGGGTGCGATCGTGCGGATCAAGGTGACAAACTTTGTGACCTATACGTCCGCAGTGTTCTATCCTGGACCAAAGCTCAACATGGTCATTGGTCCAAATGGAACGGGCAAAAGCACCCTGGTCTGTGCCATCTGCTTAGGCCTGGGATGGGGACCTCAGGTATGACTCGCACTATAAACTACATAGTCACCCCATGCTGACACTAATCTGATCTCTAGCAACTTGGACGCGCCAAAGACCTGGGCGAATTCGTGAAGCATGGGGCCCGAGAGGCTATGATTGAGATTGAACTATGTGGACCGCCTAAGGTTGGCCAGAATCCTGTCATCCAGCGAACAATCAAGCGCGATGGCAATAAGAGCTCATTCACCCTCAACGGAGCCCCGGCGTCTAAGAACGATGTGATGAAACTGGCTCAGTCGTTCGCCATCCAGGTAGACAATCTTTGCCAGTTTCTACCTCAGGATAAAGTCGCTGAGTTTGCTGCACTTACACCGGTTGAGCTTCTTCATTCCACGCAAAGAGCAGCAGCAGGTCCTGAAATGACCCAATGGCACGAGGCCTTGAAGACGCTGAGAAATGAGCAGAAGAACCTTGAGGGGCAAAACAAGGACGACAAGGAATTGCTAGAAAACATGGAGAATCGCCAAGAGATGCAAAGAGCCGATGTCGAAAGAATGCGTCAGAGAGCCGTGATCAAGCGGAAAATCGAAATCCTTGAGCGTTGCCGTCCCATTGTGGAGTACAAGGAACACCACAATGCTGTCGAGGCCCTGAAGGTCACGAAAGCCGAAGTCGAGCGAGAATATAATCGGATTCGAGCAGAAAACGAGCCTATTCTACGTGCAGTCAACGCCAAAGAGGCCTACATCGCGCGATTGAACGGTGTGAAAGATGTCCGAAAGGATTCTGTTAACGAGGCATCCAGGGTCGCCGCTGAGCGCGGTCAAAAAATTGATGAATTTGAGAGTAGGATCAAGGACCTCAACGGTCAGATCGAGGCAGAAAAAAAGAGTGGTCAAAGGCACAAGTCCGAAGCTGCATCGGCTCAGCAAGCTATCAATAGACTTCGACGTCAACAAGAAGAGGAGGCCGTGGAGTTTGACCCAGAATTTTACAACGAGGCCTTGGTAAGAAACCCTCCATTCTCTATTATTTGAACCAGCATGCTTATTACAAAATTAGAGAGAGAAACGGCTCGAAAAACGCGAGCTTGAGATAAAGGCCAGAGAAATCCAAGACAGGAAGCAGCCCATTCAGGAGCAGCAACAGCAAGTGCAAAGGAATATTCAGCAGGCCGAACGCCAGCTGAGCAACTTGGACTCAGCCTCCGGCCAGCAAGAACTCAAGTTGCAGAAAGCATCTTACGATACGCTGAAAGCCTATAGATGGCTTCTTGAGAACCAGAACAAGTTTGAAAAAGAAGTCTTTGGTCCTCCAATCGTTACATGCTCAATCACCGACCCCAAATTTGCCGATGCGGTCGAGTCTTTATTCCAGAAGACGGACTTCACGTCGTTCACCGTGCAGACCAGGAACGATTTCCGCACCTTGCAACGCGCGATTAACCAAACATTAGGACTCCACGATATTAGCATCCGCACCTGCTCGCTGTCATTAGATACTATGCGAGCTCCAATGCCCAAGGATCAACTTACCCAATTAGGATTCGATGGTTGGGCAAGAGATTTTCTGGTCGGGCCCGATCCTGTCATTGCCATGCTGTGCAGTGAGAAGAACCTGCACTCGACTCCTATCGGACTGCGTGAAATCTCAAATGAAGTGTTTGCCCGTTTGGAGGAGGGTTCGATGAGCTCCTGGGTATCTGGGAAAAGAAGCTATCAAGTGACTCGGCGAAGAGAGTATGGACCTGGTGCCACATCAACCCGGGTCCGAGAGATTAAGCCTGCCCAGGTGTGGACTGAACAGCCCGTTGATGTTTCCCTTAAACGTGGACACCAAGAAAACATCACGTTGTGGAATGAACAGCTGCAGGACATCAAGGAGAAGCTAGAGTCCGAGAGGGCTGCCCTGTTGAAGATAGGCGAAGAACACAAGCAGGCCGAGCGAGAAATGGTAATTTACACAGTTCATGTTTCTTTCATCACACTTCATACTAACCTGTATTGCAGAATGATATCGAGAAAGAAAAGAGCGTAAAACAGACAGCTCACACTCAGTACCGAGCAATCCCAGAGAAGATCTGTATGTTTCATTCCCTTTCTGTCGTCTAGTACTTGTCTAACAACTTGCAGCCCAACAAGAGGCCAAATTTCAAAACATTACATCGATGTTTGAAGGGGTACGGGAGAGAGTCCGTGAGATTCGCAACCAGCAAGATGAATTTGCAATTCAAAAGGCTGAAGTCGCTGTCGAATATGCCGTAAGTTTACCACTGACATGTCTGTCTACTTTCATCTGACGTGATGTAGGATGCTGTCGAATTGTTCCGCCAAGCTTATGAGGAGCTCATGAAAGTTGAGGTCCTATTCTTGGAGGCAACCTCCGATCTTCAGACTCTGCGGCATCGCAACATTGATCGTACGAAGTTACTAGAAGCAAAGAGGCGAGAGGCACAGGAGGCTACAGTCAAATTAAGGGAATCCAAAGTGAAGGCCAGAGCAGTTTTACAAAGAGCTCAGAACATCAGCCGAGAACTACACGACCAACCCGACGCGCAAGCTCTACTTGAAGAGCTCGACGATCATGACATGGATAGACTTGAAGCCGACATTGACTCTGAAAAGGCCCGACTAGAACTCACCCACGGTGGTAGTAGCCACATGATCAAGGAGTTCGAAGACCGTGAAAAATCCATTGAGAAGTTGCGCTCCAAACTCGCCGACTTCTTAGACAAGCTTACGGAACTTGGCAACGCTATCGCGGACATCCGCAAGGACTGGGAGCCCAGGTTAGAAGCGCTCATCGAGAAGATCAGCGATGCCTTCTCGGATTCTTTCCGCCGCATCGGATGTGCTGGCCAGGTCACCTTGGGTAAAGTCGAAGGTGAAGCCGGGCCCAATGGCGAGCCTGGCCCTAGCGAATTTGGGCAGTGGTCGATCGTGATTCACGTCCAATTCCGTGAAGGCGCGGGGCTGTCGGTCTTGGATTCACATCGCCAGTCTGGTGGTGAGCGAGCTGTGAGTACCATCTTCTATCTCATGGCACTCCAGTCGCTCTCGGCCTCGCCCTTCCGGGTTGTGGATGAGATCAATCAAGGTATGGACCCGCGCAACGAGCGCATGGTTCACGGACGCCTAGTAGATATTGCCTGTGCCTCGGACGAGACAGAGGAAACCGACGAGAATGGCAACCCCATCGGCGGCGGCGGAGGCGGCCAGTACTTCCTCATTACACCGAAGCTACTCGAAAACCTGTCTTACAAGCCGGGTATGCGCGTGCTTTGTATCTACAGTGGAGAGCATATGCCCGAAGATTATGCCAAGATCAACTTCAAGAAGGCAATTGAGGGCATGAGGGCGCTTGCCCCCAGTACGATTGCCGGCCCATCTGAAGTTATACAAAGTAATGGTCAAGTGGACGTCTATGCCTAACGAAGTTCTCGGGGTTAACTCCGTATTTTACAACATATTCTCAGTTTGCGATACCCAATTTACCAATTTATCAATTTACCCGATTTGGCCAATTCTCCGGTTGAACCTCGGAAGGCTGCGTAGATTTCAGATTTAAGAGAAAAAAGGGGTATGTACGATATGGTCATGAATGGACTTTTGATTATGTCTATGATATTATTATACTATGTTGTACTCTGTATCCTATACTCCGTACCCCAAGATCAGACGATGTGAAGCTCAGACTCAAGATCCTAGGACGGGGGGTCAAGCACTCCCGCACAGACACGGAGTGGCCGATCATGCATATGGGGCCAAAAGGGAGCCGCAGTGGGCTTACTGGGACAGGCCAAAATCGCCAGAGAGGTCAAAGAGGTTGAGAAGAGGGTCAAAGACAACTGTTTATGCTTTTTCTTTTTCTTTTTCTTTTTCTTTTTCTTTTTCTTTTCTTTTCTTTTCTTTTCTTGGGGGCTAGAAAGTTCGATGAAAAGGATTCTCATCCATGCTCGGATCGAATGATTCAAAACAAAACAGGAAATCCGAAGTAGATTGCACAGAAACAAAAAGGAAACCAAAAAAAAGAAACAAAACCAAAGAAGAGAGCTCAGATCGACATTTCGGTCGATCACCGGAGGATTGCAAACCAATGGGCAGTCAACGTTAGGCATTCCTTTCGCTAAAATCAACTCTAATCTTCCAATGTTCTTTGTTTCTCTCAGCCCATCCCCTATTGAGGTACCTATGCATATGCTGCACGTTGATCGCTGTTTGGTCTATTGGCTCAATATTCTACGGAGTATGGAGTATGGAGTACGGAGTATGCAATGCAATGCAAAGATATATTCTTGTATGTGTCTTATGGGTGTATTATCTTACCTCTCTCTCTCACATTTCCTTTCTTTTTTCTTTTTTCTTTCGTCATTTGAGGTATTTTCACCGCTTCATTAAATTGGCTTACTGAAACCCCTATTTCCAAAGTGTCTTTGGACAATATCCCTATATAATATGTCACTTGTCACTTGTCTATAAAGGCGATACATCATGTTTCAATACCAAGCCAGGTGATGCATCATAGCGCTTGGGGAGACCTGCACGCCCCCCCCCCCCCCCCCCCCCCCCCCCCCCCCCCCCNTCCGATCCACGCATTGGTCACTCTGCTGCTTGATCCTTTTCAACGGCCCCCAATAACGTGGCTTGAGGTCTCGCTACCCCATACGGAGTAGAGGTCAAAGACAAAGACGAACCCAAAAAAAAGTCAACCAAATAGCTCATATATTGTAAAGTGCCACGACAAATTTCAGATAGTAGCATCGCAGAGTCACACAATCTCGGCCACACCCGGCATATTCAGATCTGGACGGCCTGATGACTTGGAAATTTGTATATCATTGCAGGCTGCTTATGCAGCCTGGACTTATTATTGAGAACATATACCTTGTACCTTGTAACTAGTTACATATAATAAATGTACAATGCAAGCCTTTTCTACTTGTACTTGTTTTACTTGAGTAGGGCTCCGATCCGCCTGCAATGCGGCGCAGAACAACCAATACCAAGAATATGGGACCCAAGCCGGTCCTGTATCCAATAACACATGCTACCCAAAATGCATATGTAGACCCAACGGGTCATGGTGTGGCAAGGTGAACTAGTACAAGGATGTATAACCGCCAACAGGCCCCAGGCCCCCCCTGGGATGCAACGGTATGATGATCTACCAATCTAACTAGCCACTAAAAGACCTCTTTCTACCAATCCGGTGGCGCACGGAGTAATGCTTTCATAATAATGAGCGCAACACACACGCCTTTTTTTACCCAATCCCCGCACAAGGGAAGAAGCAATTGCCGGCATGGAACAACACCGTGAAAATCACACGTCGATCACCCAAGATCTACCATTAGCGTCCACACCACAACGTACGTACGTCTCTAAGGTTCACATTGGGATTGCCTCTCCGACAGGGATGATTCGGAGATTTGCCTTCTATGCGCCCGAATTAGTAACGGAGCCCCGGGTCTATTGTACAGTCGAAACTCTATATATATATATATACCCTGCAAATAGAAATGTAGATGAAATCAAGGACAGAACTGGACACTTGAACTCTTATTGGCAATGACATTGCAGTGGAATTGCATCCTTGTAAGCGATCAATGCGAGGGGCATTGGTCTCGTATGTATATGTCACCCCTCGACATGTGGGATGTGGGAGGCTGGGCATGATCAGACCCTTGGCCCCGCTTCCCCCGGTGTGTACCGGAATATGTCCGGAGTAGTTGCTTGCATGTCTGCCATGCGTAGTGGGTGGCTGGAGGAAATGTGTAGGCAACCGGCGAGTGGATCCCGAGACCATCACATAATCCTGAGTCACCCGGGTCAATATCTCAACGGTTTGCGACAATGAATCCTTCCGAACAAATACCCGAAACCAACCCCGAAGGATTAGAGTGGAAAAATAGAAAGCTAAATGAAAGGAAGAAGTGGAAGCATGATGCCCGAATAGGCAGGAAGTTAATCAAAATAATTCAAGACTTGAACTTTATTCTTTTGCTTCAGAGTCTACGGAGTATGTTGTATGGAGTATGTGCTCGGTATGTTGTACAATATAGGTGAGGTCCGAGGCAAGAGTCAATAATTATGTATCCAAGTTGATGAAACCGACTATTAAGGACTATCAGACAATTCCGTGGACTATGCGCGGGTGTATGGCTTCATTTGGATATGGCTTGTGAGTTTGCCGCAGGGATGTTTCTCGGGTGTTTCACAGCTTCAGTGGGAACGGAGCGCAGATCACGGATATCTAGATAGGTACATACGACCGTAGTAGAGACATCGGCTCATCGGGTGTTAGAGTGGTCTGGATCTACCGATGCGATGCGATGCGTTGATGAAGGGGGGGG